>NW_011887302.1:240875-282476 GCF_000151315.2 Capsaspora owczarzaki ATCC 30864 | reverse complement strand
GGAAGGCGCCATTGCGACCGGCTTGTCACGCAATCATCAGCCGAGGCGACAAGTGAGCGAGAGAAGGCAGTCACTTCCCCGGCGGAGCATGGCGTTCGGCCTGGTGTGGGACCTGGCGTGGGGGCAGCCGGGGTGTGCGCCCCACCACCACCACCACCCGAGGTGACTGGAGCGCGGACCATGGCGGTTGCGGTCAGGCTGCTCGTGGGCGTCCTGTCCCGCCCCCGCGCGGTTGCTGGGGCTCGACAGATGGGCGCCACCGGCAAACGACCTGTTGGAGGTAAAGTCGTCCAGGGCGCCGCCGCCGCCCATGGCTGGCGAAGGAAGGCCAAAAGCGGCAAAGTCGGGCGAGTTCATCATGACCACGCCCCCGTCGGGTGTCGTGGGGTGGGTGCCCGAGCCAGAGCCGTCCTTGGTCTTGGTGCCAAAGCGGAAGACGAGGCGGGCTTGGTCTTGCTTGATGCCGAGCACGGAGCGGGCGGCGTCGTCAATCTCGGCAATGTGGCGGTGGAAGCGCAGGCCGGCGAGATCGTTGACGGAGAGGCGCTCGACCGCCTCCTGGAAATCGGCCACCTGGACGGCAAAGCAGAGGAAGAGCTCGAGGGCCAGCGGGGCGGATGACGTCAGACGGGGCGACACAATGCTGCCCGACTTGGATCCAGCGAGACGGACGAGCAGGGAGCAGAGCGGAATGGCGATGGGCTTTCCCGGCAGCGAGACGACCTTGTCGCGCACGCAGGCGTCAAAGAACTTGCCGAGATGGACGATGGCGCTGTCACTACTTGCGGCAATGTCCGAGTTCGGGGTGAGGTGGCGGGGCAGACTTGCTGCTGCTGCTGCAGGCGATGACGTCAAAGTCGAAGCAGTCGAAGCAGAAGCTGCTGCGTTGTTGTTGGCGCGGCGCGATTCAAAAAGCTGGACTGCCTCGGCGAGCGTCGTGGGACCGCCCGCGGGGACATCGCGGTGGTCTTCGTCCTGCAGCAAGGGGATGGCCTCGCGCAGGTAGTTCTCGGCGCGGCGCTTGCGGGCGGTCTGGCGCGAGATCAACGCGCGCTCGTCATCGTCATCGGTGGCGCGGGGGCGTGGGTGACCTCCAGCAGCAGCAGCAGCAGTCGAGCCAGAGGCAGCGGTGAGGCGGGCAAAACGCGTGCTATTCGCATCGGTGTCAGGTTTATTTGAGCGCGGACTACGCGAGCTCATCGAGGTGGGGGGTTGGGGGTTGGGGTGAAGGGCGACGAAGGGCCAAAGAAGAAAAGAAGAGTGAAGAAGAAGACTTGCCATTTTTAAAATCGTTTATGTTTTACAATCGTTTTTGTAATGCTTTGCTCTGGCTGTCTCGTGTTGCGCTTTGCTTGGGGGGTTTGACTAGCTGCATGGGTTGCTCGTGGAATTGCATCCGTCGTGAGGGGGGGTAGGAAGGAGAGAGCGGAGAGGGGGCTCGTTGAAGAAATCGAATGACGAAGTGGCAAAAAAGCAATGACGCTCATGCGCTTTTCGTGATGTAACGGAATGAACATGAAAAAGAAGCGCGTGATTGAAAATTTCGGGTGCCACGCACAATTAAGTAAATAAACACGAGTTGTAAATGTATTTTAAAAAAAAGGAAAAAAAAAAGGAAAAAGAAGGTGGGGGGAAAACAGCGAAGTGGATCACGATCATGGATGACTGGATGGATGAATGAATGGATGGATTGTCGCTCAGCTGTTCCGACTGGCATCCTCAACTCTGCGAAACTCTATGCTTCAAAGGTCACTCTCCGACATGCTCGGAGCTGCTTCTGCGGTTTCCACGCGTTTGTTGCCATTTTGACACGGTGGCGTCGGTCGTCTTGATCTCTCTTCAGTCGTTTTACAATCTCCCGCCAAAGATACGAAAGAATTGCACCTACTCTTCTTTTGAGGAGATTGGCGACCAACAAGGACTTGACCATGGTCATTTCTGGCTGCTCCGGCTTGACTCGTGCTGTACGACGATTGACGTAGGTGTTTTACATTTGGCGTGGCGCATGCGTTCCCGGCCAGCGATGAATCTCAGTCTCTCTACTTGCCAAGTCTCTCTGACCGCATTCATTTTGGTGTGTTGGGATCTGCTCAAGGGCGTGGACTTTACGAAGACGGCAAAGCCAAGCAATGGCTGTTGTTGACCTGGCAGAGGCAACGTTCAACGCGCGCCTGGTCGACCTCGCCACGTTCGATGGAGCAGGTCATCTCAATGTGCGCAACAAAGGCTCCAGAGTTGTGTGGCAGCTGCGCTTTCCCGTCGGTGACTGTACATGTATGGAGCTGGTCAACCAGACAACGTTTGAGGCGGTGAAAATGTCCAAGAAAACCGAGACCAAGCATTCGCTCGAGTTTGACGGTCGACAGCTGGATGGCCGCTACTTGTTTGTCACCATTCAAGAGCTACCCGAAAATCGCGCATATTTCGCGGCCGTTCGTGTGCTCGACACGAGCATCTGGCCGTTGACGGTTCGCCAGTACGCTGTCGCGCGAAAGTGTCACGGTACCACCTTGCAGGGCCGACACTGCTTGCGGACGGGCTCTTTCTTTGACTACTGCCACAATCACATTGGACAAGCGCGACGACCGACTCCAGAAGCGCCACTGCGCGAGACGCGTCAGTACAAGTCTCTCGTGAACTTTGCCCGGACCGAGGCGCTTGACATTTCCCAGTTGCTGGAGCGACTGGAGCGACTCGGCGTGAGCAGTGGAGAAAGCGCAGCTGCTGAGAACCTTGCCAACGGCAGTCTCAACTGCAGTTCAGCGAAAGCGCAGTCAGCTTGAGCTGTTTTGTTGGTCCAGCTCGGTGGCAACCTGGAGCAGCGGCGGCATTGAGCTCTCGTTCACTCCGTTCGAGGTCGAGACACTCTTGCTGGTCGTGCGTGGATGATGTTGGTTGTGGCATGAACCCCCGCGAACCCCTACTCAGATAAATCTCCATATCTATGTCTTTGTCTCGTAAAAATGCAGCAGCGTTCAAAATCGACTCGTCGTAAAAATGCAGCGTTCCACCCCTTCAAATTCGACTCGTCAGTCCCTAACTCTCACGCAGGGCTCGGTCACTGTTTCAACACTCTGTGACATGTGTCTGAGCCAAAAGTCGTGTGACAAAAAACGCGAGAATCGCCGATCTTGCGCTCTTCGCCAATTCAAGAGTTTGTCTCCGGGACTCGAAAGCGAGGCGGCTCCCATGCGTTTGATAGCACCACGTTAGACTTGCATTTACAGTACCAGACATGACTCAATTCCCTATTGTAGGAGTTGACATTCAAAAGCTCACTCTTTGATCTCTCAAAGCAAAACAACCATGACCAAGTACAGCTCTACAATCCGACACTCTCTCCCGTCAACCACCCTTCCCTTTCCCCCCCCCCCATATATGAAAACACTCCCTGATGATCTGTGCAATGCGAGCAACAAGATGCATCCCCCTTCTCCCCCCCCCCCTAATGCACTGTGCCACGGTCACGTTCGCATTGCCTCATGCGTTTTTGCTCACTCACTCCAACGTTTCTCCCCCCCCCCGCCGCCGCCTTGACTCCTCTCCGCAATGCATCACCCACACTAGGAAAATCCTGCTGTTTGGTGCTGGCTACGTGGCCCCGCCGTTCGTCGAGTACATGCTCCGCCGCCCAGAGAACTTTGTGACGATCGGTAAGCAAAGCACTCACTCTCCCTCCTTCCTCAATGCACTCTCTCTATCTCTATCTCTCCGCATGCGTTTTTTTGGTTCCAAGTGGAATCCGTCTCGCCGCACGGCTTTGATGTGTGCTGATGGATGGCAATTGACGAGGCATGTCACTGCTGCTTGCTGCTGCTTGCTGCTGCTGCTCGCCTTCACACTGAGTCCCTCGCTCCCTCACTTGTCCGCTCAGTGGCCGGGATCTCGCTCTTTTGCCGCTCGCCCCCGCTGTCCCCAGCATCCAATCACCCCCCCCCCCGCCCCGTCGCAGTGACGCTGTGCACGAGCATCCTCTGCTCTTGGGGTCTCTCTTCGGAGAAGGGGGTCGCCGTTTTCAACATTGGTCGCTGTGTCCGATCATCCAATCTCTCCGCCCTTTTTGCGTTTTCTTTGCCTTGACTCCAAAACACTTCCACCTCACAAAACAAAAACACAAAAAACTCATCAACTCACTGGGATTTTTTTATAATGTCATTTTGATTCGAAACAGCTGCACGCACTCTGACCTCGGCGCAGAAGCTCTCGGCCAAGTTCCCGGAAGGCAAGACTGCTCCTCTTCAGCTCGCCGTCACCGATGAAGCTGCTGTCGATGCTGCTGTCGCTGCCCACGACATTGTGATCAGGTAAACTGCAATCGCAGCTGCTCCGAGTCGATGACTGAGAATGAAAAGTTTTCGACACCACTAAACTCATCCAACTCCTCCCCCATCAGCTTGATCCCCTACACCTTCCATGCGCTCATCATCAAGTCCGCCGTCAAGAACAAGAAGGACTTTGTCTCGACGAGCTACATCTCGCCCGCCATGCTCGAGCATGACGAGGCTGCCAAGGCTGCTGGCGTCACTGTCATGAACGAAATTGGCGTCGACCCCGGTGTGGACCACGTCTACGCCATGAAGACCATCGACGAGGTTCATGCCAAGGGCGGCAAGGTGCTTTCCTTCCTCTCGTACTGTGGCGGTCTTCCAGCGCCCGAGAGCTCCAACAACCCTCTTGGCTACAAGTTCAGCTGGTCTCCTCGCGGTGTCCTGCTCGCTGCCCGCAACGCCGCCAAGTTCAAGGAGAATGGCGAGGTGAGGCATGCTGGTGTTTGAGAAGGGGCGGGAGGCGGGGGGGGTTGGATTTGTTTGTTTGTTTCGACGAGGTTTTGGTTGGCTTGCCAGATTCTAACTTGTCACCATGTCCCTTGTCCCATTTTTCATCCGACGCAACAACGCAGATTGTCTCTATCCCCGGTCCCGAGCTGTTGCGCAAGGGCCCCAAGCCAATTTTCATCTACCCCGCATTCGCATTCGAGGGCTACCCCAACCGCGACTCGGCGCCTTACGAGCAGCGTTACAACATTCCCGAGGCCCACACTATTCTGCGTGGAACTCTCCGCTACCAAGGCAACCCGCGCTTTGTGCTGACCTTTGCCGACATCGGTTTGCTGAGCGACGAGCCGCAAGCACATCTGGCTGCCGATGCACCCGCTCAGTCGTGGCTTGATATCTTGGGCAAGCTTTTGGGTGTTGCTGCTTCCTCAGAGTGAGTCGTTTTGCGTGTGTTTTTGCACGTTTTGGAGGAGGGCAGGGAGGGTTTGATGGTTTTACGCCACGAATTCTCACAAGTTTGCTTGCATCTGTGGAATGTGTTCAAACTTCCAGGGTGATCCAAGAGGCCATCGCCACCAAAGCCCAACTCACTGGCGATGAAAAGAAGCGTGTCATCCACGGTTTCAAGTGGTATGGAGTCATGTGGTTTTTTTGTTTTGTTCAAAACTGCTGCACTTGTGGGACTTTTCCTGGCCTCTGCAATCCTGACCTTCCTCCACTAATTTCACTGTTGCCCTCTTTCGGTCTGTAGGCTTGGCATGCTTTCGGCCGACCCTGCCGACAAGCGCGGCACCCTTCTCGACACCTTGTCCGCGACGCTGGAAAAGAAAATGTCGTTCGGCCCTGGCGAGCGCGACATGATCATGCTTCAGCACAAGTTCGAAATCGAGTGGGCTGACGGTCGCAAGGTGGGTACATCATTAGGGAGAAACTTGTTTTGACCAAAACAACACTGATGTATTCTGAAAAATGAATGAATATTCGCAGGAGACCCGCACGGCCACCCTTCTTGAGTACGGTCAGCCTGACGGCATCACTGCTATGGCTCGCACTGTTGGTGTTCCTTGCGGCATTGCCACGCAGCTCATTTTGGATGGTACGCAAACAAGTTCAACGTGTTTGCTGTTTTGTTTCAATTTTTGGTTGGCTTTCAATGTTCGAATGGCTCTATGGCACACCTCTTTTGTCTCACGGACAATCCGTTTTTCTGTTGCTCTGTTCTTATCTGGTTGCAGGCGTTATCAACCGCAAGGGTGTTATTGCGCCCATGACTCCTGACGTCTACCTGCCCCTGCTCAAGGAGCTCGAGGCCGAGCATATCACATGCATCGAGGAGTCTGTTTAAGCTAACAAAGTCTCTTCTTCTCTTCTCTGTTGCGAGTTGTGATTTGCGAGTGTGTCAAGTTTTGATGAATACACTGTCAAATTTTAAACGGTTCATCTCGTTGTAGCGATCGTCTCCTCCTTTGATCCGTTGTTCTATAATTCTCAGCTCCAATTTCACTTGAGCTGATCAGTCCTGTTCATACCATTCGTCTCTCGACGACTTCGACGATCAATGAGCAGTAGCACGACGGGCGCTCAGCCAGCACAACGGTCGCGCATCGGGCTTCTCCTGAGCGCCGCGTTCGGCTTCAGCACATACATTGTGACCGTTGCTGTGATTCTCCACACTGTCGCCTTCCTGCACGCTGGTCCGCCTGCGCCTGGTGGCTCTGCGGCTGGTTCCAATTCGAACGCTCGGTTTCCCGCGCTCGTCGGTAACCCTTCCACCATTGCCCCCCCCACGTCACCGCGTTCCCTCACTCATCCACTCGTGCCATTCGTTGGTGATTGATTCCTCAATTGCCAACCGTGTTGAAGTGTTGAAGGGGGGAAAGCGTCGGTCAACCTATCTTCTCAAATTTCTCAATCTCCTTCCATGCACACATCGACGCATACATTCACAACGTATCAATCAGTTCGTGCTCTCACTGTTTTTTGGTTCTTATTTTCTTGGTTTGTTGGCAGTCGATTGCGGATTGTTAATCCTGTTCGCCGTCCAGCACTCGGCGATGGCAACCCAGTGGTTCAAGACTCGGGTTTTGGCTCGGATCTGCCCGAACATTGTCGAGCGATCCGTCTATGTGCTTGCCAGCTCTGTGTGCTTGGAGGTAAGTGCTTCTGTTGTTCTGCCGCAGGGTAAATCCAAAGCGTATGGCCGTCCTAATTTCGCTGTGTCATTTTCTCAGGTTGTCCTTCTCAATTGGCGCTTTGGGTCGATGGTGTGGGATGTGTCGCCGCACTTGCGCTTGCCTCTGGATCTGGCGCACATTCTGGGCTGGATTCTCATCTTTTCGGCGGCCGTGCAGGTCGACTACCTTGAGTTGTTGGGACTGCTTCAAGTATGTCCCAAAAAAAAAACATCCTGTCACCGCTCGAGACGCCCTTGTTTGCAACTTGCCGACTGACGACTGACGATTCACCCCTTGTTTGCTCTCTTTTTTTCCACGCATGGCAGATCCGATACGCCTTCATCAACCGTGATGCACCGATCGTCTACCGTTCGCAACGCGTTCAGGCTCTCTATCGACACATGCGGCATCCAATGCTCATTGGAGCTTTGCTGGTCCTTCTGTCGACGCCAGTCATGACCACTGATCGTCTTCTGCTGGTGGTTGGCTTTGCCGCCTACGAGATGGCGGCAAGCCGCCTCGATCACCGCGACGTAGAGTATGTGCGCCAGCAACTGCTCAAGCAAAAGCGAAAACTTCTTGATGAAGCACAAGAGGAACAATAATAAATACAGCCAGCAGCCAGGATTGCAAAAGGCTTTTGCTGTGAGAACAAAATATCAAACATGTGCCAACACAATCTCAGGCCAGAGTCATGCGTACACCCCGTAGTTCTAGATAGCCGTGTGCGATATGCGATGGAAGCGATCGCGCATACTCAAACTCGGGGATGGTGGCATAACGCAGCTTTGTCCGCGGGTCCATGTAGGGAGCAGGCAAGCTTGACACGTCGGCGTACTTTTTCGCGGGAAGCATCGATGGCGGAGCTTCAATGCTGGAATATGTGGGCACATCGTGGCCCCAGGGAAGGCTTCGCTCTGCTGCGATGACTTGTTTCAGACTCTTCCAGGTTCGCTGATTGTTGCGGTTTGGCGGGTAAATATCCTGGAACGAATTATGCCGTGGAATGAGCAACAAACCATTCTCGGTGCCCAGACAACAAAATACACGGCCGCTGGTATGACCTACAGAGAAAGATTGGGTTTTGAAGCTTGGTGGAGGCGGAGCGGCTGGCAGCGGGAGCGCAGCAGCAGCCACACGACGAGGAGGCATGTTCTTGGGAGGTCGTCCCTAGTTTCACCCACCATCACCAAAAACATTCGACATTTCACAGGATGAGTGAGATTGGGGCCAACACAAACTGAACGGCGCACGCAGGACGGCGCTTGTACCTTCCGAGGCACCTTGCGGCCTGTCGTCTCGGTCTTTTCACTGACTTTCTGCTCCTCTTCATTCACGAGTATGTCGCTGGGAATATTTGAATCAGCGTTGGCATCGCTGCCGACTTCGCTGTCGCTAAGTTCCACACGACGTCGTTTGGTGCGATCTTTTGAGGATGAGATAAGTTCTTGTGCTGCTGCAGGTCGCTTGGCCCCCGTTGTTGTAGCTGCTGGGAGCTCCGTCAAAGTCTTGGGTTGCTTGGGTTGAACTGCAGCTGAGTTGTCGCTATCCTCGTGCGCTGACAGGTCATCTTCATGGTAGTTTGTCTCGGCCCGCTGTCGCGACGATCTTCGCACCCATTGCTGTCGGCTGTTACTCTGTTGAGCAGGTGCACGTCCGCGTCTTTGTCGTGGCAAACTGTCGTCGGATTCGGCTTCCGACTCTTCTTCATCGTCCTCGTCCTCTTCGCTGTCCTCGTCCTCGTCACTATCGTCCTCGTCGTCGTCGTCTTCATCTTCTTCCTCTTCGTCGCTGCCGTGCCTACGTCGTGCACCTCGCGTCGAATTCGCCCTCCGGTTCTGGCTGGTTGCAGCTCGAAGCTTGCTTGGTTTCGCTTTCGCAGCGGATCGCCCCGGTTTTCTTGCATTCTTCTTGGCAGATCTTGCTCCTCCATGCTTCTTCTTGTCGGTATCATGAGTAGTTCGCTTTGGTGGCCTTCCTCGTCCTCGTTTCGCAGGAGGTCGAGCAACTTCCTCGTCGTCCTCGCTCTCGTCCTCGCTCTCGTCCTCGTCCTCGTCTTCATCTTGATCATCACTGTCGTCGTCACCTTCGCTTGCATCATCGTCGTCGTCGTCCTCATCATCATCATTGAGTTGGCGCTTGTTCGCTCTTGGGCTCAATCCAGCCGCCGCTGCTGCAGCTCGACGCTGTGGCACCGCTGCCACTGCCACTGCCACTGGCGCTGGTTCATGGTGCGTTTCTCTGCTTCGTGCTGCGTGTGCTCGCACGGTGGCAGTTTGGCGTGCAGCAGCGACAGGTCGACCGTGATGCTGGTCATCGCTCTCAGACTCTGAGGACGATGAAGACACGGCGCGCCTCACCACAGACGCTGGTGCAGCTGCAGTTTGGTGGCGCAGACGAGCCATCGTGTGTTACTGAAAGCAAAGTTTCAAAGGGCAGTGAACAAAACGATCGAGCTGAAGACTCTGAAAACAAAAAAGGAGAGAGAGAATGAGAACTGAGAGCTGAAATCAACAACATTTCTGAGAAATCAAGTCAAGCCGCCAACGAATCAACATAAAAGCATGAAGTGCCCATCTTTGTGGGTGGATGACACTCGCAACGCTTGACAAAACTGCAGATTTACCGCCATCGTGAATGTCGAGTACAGATCTGAAAAATTGCGGAGGCGAAAATGGGTCGTTCTGGCGTTGAGTCTAGAGACAGATTGGCATATCCATTTGAAGCTTGTTATGTTGGGAAGGGACAGTCTTAGTTTCGTTGTGCTGATTCAGCGCTCCAATGGTGTCTTATGAGAATATGACTGAGCGTCAACGCTTTTGGTTTGACTTTGCCCAGGAAGGTGGTAAAGTGCTCTTGTAAGATACAGTATCTCCAAGCTTATTGCACAGTGTGTCAGCTATGTGTGTGTGTGTGTGTTCTGACAAAGAGGAAGGACAGTGTGAAAGACAGTGACTTAGACGAGGCTGGAGCACAGGCGGTTGCTGAGGTACTCAAACTGAACCAGACAAAAGCGCCTTGGGTCTCGTAAGGCATCTCACCTTGACTGATGCATGTGGCATTCAGAAAGCTCACTGATGGAGAGGGAATGGACAGTCTGGAGTGTAATCACATTGGCGATGCCATAGCGCAGACGCTGGCTGAGGGACTCAAAGTGAACACGTCGCTGCCTCAGTTCTAGTACGTCACCTCACTTCTGCTGATGTTTGTGAGTGAGAAATCCAGCAAAAAGCATTCAGAAAGCTCACTGATGGAGGGGATAACCAGCTTGAGCCACAATGAGATTGGCAATGCTGGAGCACAGGCGATTGCAGAAGCTCTCAAAGTCAACACGACATTGGATTTTCTCGGGTATGTCATCTCACTTTGATTGGTGCATGTGAGTGGATGATGCAGCGGATGCCATTCAGAGTGACTCACTGATGGAGGGGACGGATAGTTTGGACTCGAATCAGATTGACGACTTAGGAGCATTTTTCATTGCTGAAGCACTCAAAGTAAACAAGACGCTGACTTACCTTCGGTAAACATTGAACACTTCAAGATGTGCTGAGGTCGTTTAATTCTTGCTTCACTCTGACAAGATTCCTGACGACAACAGTTTGGACAACAACCTCCTGACCAACGTTGGAATCAAAATACTCAATCAAACAGGCAATTCCATTTGTAAACTAGTGTAAGATTCTGCCGTTTTATGGGATTCTTGCATTAAGTTCAATCCGAACAACAACCCATTCACTTGCTTGAGCGAAATTGGCGTTTCTTGGATGGCAGGGGTCTTGACAACCAACGTGTTCCGTCGCTTGCCGAACTGAATCAGATTGTAGCTCGTGCTGCAGCAGGCGTTATACATATCGCCGATATTCAGCAATTGCGTTACGATCACGCTGCCAAAGCTCAGCAATGGCGCTCGGAGCTCTCTGTGAAAGATCAGGAGCTGCAACAGCTTCGCTCCGAGCTTGTGACCAGGAATCATGAACTAAAATCAGCTCATGAGCGGATTGACGCGCTTGAGCGCAACCATCCGAACTCTGGCCACCCCATCCCTCAGATTCCGTTGTCAACTCTCGTCACCGCCACCAACAGTTTTGCTGACTCTCTGCTCGGCGAAGGAGCATTTGGTCGCGTGTACGCCGCCAGTCTGGATGGATCACGCGTCGCCATCAAGAAGCTGTCCGCCGAAACGATCGAAAGCTATGCCACTTTTCTAGCAGAACTATCTGCTCTCGCTCGATTCCGTCACCGAAATATCATTACCATTCTATTCTATGCCGAAGCGCACGGTGAATATTGCTTGGTGTACGAGTTTATGCAAAACGGTTCTGTGCGCGACCGCTTGGATTGCAAGAAGGACACCCCTCCGCTGACTTGGTCTCAGCGCCATCGCATTGCCGTGGATGTCTCGCGTGGCATGAACTACGTCCAGACAGTCTTCGCACCTGATCATGTTTTGTTCCATCTTGATCTCAAGACGGACAATGTGCTTTTGGGCGAGTTCTTCAATGCAAAGGTGTCTGATTTTGGGCTTGTTCGTGTTGCCCAACGCCTTGATGAGAAAAGCTACCTTCGCACCCAGAACCTTCAAGGTACAACGGCTTACGTGTGTCCCGACTTCCGCGAAGGTCGCATGACCATTAAGACAGACGTGTATGCATTCGGCATGATTCTGCTGGAATTGTTGACTGCAATGAAACCAAGCAACCGCCTGAAAGCAGAGACGCGGAAAGCTGTCAAAAACAAGAACATTTATGACATGCTGGACGCGGCGCTCGCTTCAACCCAAGAGCGCCAAAGCGCCAGCAAGATGGTCACTCTTGCCCTCGAGTGTCTTGACGACGACACTGACGATCGCCCAACGTTTGGACACCTCCTTGCCACATTGGATCGTTTTTGACATGCCGAAGATGTTGTATTGGTGTTTCAGAACTGTATCAGGGTTCAGCATGTCGATATCTTTTGAATGAGGATGAGTCTATTCTCTCCCGCTCGACAAGATGTTCCTGCAGATGTTGTAACATTTGCTTCCTGGATTGTTCGTTTCGCAATTGGTTCTTGCTCTCATCACTGTTCTCTTTTGTTGTTGTTGCTGTTGTTGCTGTTGTTTTGTTGTTGTTTGGTTGTTCGTTCATTTCCCTCATTTCCACTTTGTTATCCATTTCATTCATTGATCCTTCGCTCAGTCCCTTTCTTTGACAGTGTTTCATTTTCAGATTTTCAGTCAGCATGAGCATTGACGCTCAGCTTGAGGCTGTTGGAGTGCTGGACTGCGCGCGCATTCGCCAGTCGCTGAGTCTCCCAGACACCTCCCCAGGTAACCCCACACACACACACACACACCTTTTTGTTCATCCATTCTGGTTACCTTATCATGATCGCCTGTTCACCGCGCTTTGTCGGTCGGTCGTCCAAACGCTCGTTTTCCTACTCTGCTGCAATCTTTGCTGCCAATACGAGGCGTAACTCTCAACCGAGAGAGAGAGAGAGAAGTGCTCCTTGTTTCATCCATCCAAACTCATCTTACTAACATGAGCTTGTTTGACGCTCTGTCTGTTTGATATTTGCTGCAGATGCGTGGATGCAGCTGGTCAGGATGTCTCTGTCGCCGTTCGGTGACGTACTCGTTGCTGCGACCAAGCGGCGGTTTATCGTCCTGCGACCACAACCCAGTCACAGCGGAGCTACTGCTGAGCCGCCATCATCATCATCATCATCATCATCACCAGCCAACGCTGGAGCTGGAGCTGGAGCTGGAGCCGGAGCCCACGCTGGCGCAATGCGCTTTGCTGTCGTCGCGTCGGGCAGCGAGTGCGCTGGGCTGGACGACTTTATCACGGCCGTCCTCGTCCTGCCAATGTCAGTGCCTCTGGCAAGCAGTCACAGTGGACATACACAACAGCACTATGGAGCAGACCAGCGCGTTCGAGACACCGTGGTCGTCGTTGGCTACTCGTCAGGTTACGTTCGCTTCTTCACCGATCGGGGCGAGCTCGTCATGTCCCAGCTGCTGCATAGTGCGCCAGTCGTGCAGATCAAGCTGCGAACAACCTACCGCAGGCGCGAAATGAACGATGACCTCACGGTGCTGTTTCCTGGCACGGCCGTTAGCATTGACGGTTTCAGCCTGCTGCAGAGTTTGCTCGCGTGCATTGGGCAACTCTCGGCTGGTGCGAACAGTGCTGCTGCACAAGTGGCGTCTACCTTACCTGCAGGAAGCGCGGCAATTGCATACAAGAAGTGGAACTTTAACCAGCAAGAAGAGACGTGCGATCTTGTGAGTTGTGCGTTGGAAGCGCCAAACGCCTACGACCACCTGATGAGCATGAGCGTCGGCGCCATGCATCCCGTGCACCGCTACATTACTGTCGGCAAGCTCCCAATGATTGGTCTCTACTCTACCACCGAAGGGCAGCGGCCGTTCTTCTCGGCTGTGGCACTCGCGTCCTCCGTGGCCAGCACGCTGACTTCGGCAGTCTTTTCGTTTGCAAAGAATTGGTGGGGTGGCGGCTCCACCCAGCAGCAGCAGCAGCAGCAGCACCACCAACAGCAACAGCAACAACAACAGCCGCCCGTCATTGAACAAGGAAGCCTTCTTCCGCTGCGCTCTTCCATTTCCGACCCTCGACGAAGAATTGCTAGCATCCAACTTGACCCGTCAGGGACACTTGCAGTGACCACGGATGGATTTGGTCGCGTCATGCTGTTGGATGTCGCAGACGCCACTATCGTGCGCATGTGGAAGGGGTATCGCGACGCCCAATGCGGCTGGATTGAAGTCGACGAATTCATTGCCGACGAAGAGCTAGTGCACGGTCAACAACAGCGTGCGGCATGCCGTGCCTCGTTCTTGTGCATCTACGCGCCGCGCCGTGGATTGCTGGAGGTCTGGGCCATGCGATACGGACCTCGTGTCAAGGCGTTCAACGTCGGCCCTCACGGCACACTGCTTTCCGCCGGATACCAAACTCTGGGTGCACCGCTTGGTGTCTCTGTCTCGTCTGACGAGGCTGCAGGCAGTGGTGGTGCTGCTCCCTCCGCTGCTTCTGCCCTTGATCGACTGCTTGTGCGGCAGCAGCAAGACGGAGGGGTATTGGCCTCAATGGCGTCCTCGCCTTCGCTGGTCGCATGCTCGTCGCGAAGCGTGTTTGTGGCAGCAGATGGCACCGTGTTTGATATTGTCGTTCCATTCCATTGCGCTGCTGATGGCCAGGATACACGGCGACGCGATCAGCAGATTTTGCGACAACTCATGCGCCAAGTCTCGCTTGCCGAATCCAGCAACCCAGCCGCCTCTTTGCAACAAGTAGCAGATGTAAACGACGAGTACATTGCGGCGGATGGGTCGGTGTTTTGCCCACTCCCGGCCGAGGCGGCCATTTTGGACCTCATCAAGTCGCTGCACGGCGCAGAGTCGTTGCAAGAGGCTCTCACCTTCTTGGTTCAACCCTTCCTTCGCGTGTCCTTCCTCGTTGCAGCCACAGAGTTGGTTTTGTCAATGATCACCACCTTATTTCACAGGCAAGATGAGACGCACGGCTCCCCGGCGTCTGGAAAGCTTGCCGGAGGCCAACCAGGTGCTCAACCTCCGTCCCCATCAGGTGGCTCGGTGTCGTTCAGCCCTGAGCAGTTTGCGGTTGTGTCCCAGCAAGTGCTGTCGCGGTTATCGCTGTTGCGCTCGTATCAAGTCCTCGTGCAGCTTGCTGGCGCTGTCCCGGCAAACACAACTCGATCTGCACCCGACAAGCAGCACTTGTTGGAAGCCATCGCCGTCCTCGAACTCTCTCCCGCTCATGCTGAGCACTTTGTCGATATGCTTGCCTTTGCCGTTGCCGTCGAACACGAGCAGCACGGAAGTGTCACCGACGTCGCCATCCCCGACCTGCTAGCCCCGTCCGAGTACCTCGCTTGCTTCAAGACGCTGCCTCCGACCACAGGCGTGCAAACTGGGTCGGCCGACCTGTTAGCCGCTGTGCAACCCGACTTGTCTGACACGCTTCGGCTTCGGCTGGCCACAACCCTGTTCCATCACTTGCTCCTCGGGCAATGGTCTGCGAGTAATCTACGCGCTGTGCTTGGAGCAGTGCCAGTCGCGCCAATCGAACTTCTCGCGCTGTTTCTCGCGTTTGTGCTACATTGCGTGCCGCGGGTAGAGCGCATTGCCAGACACCCGACTGTCGAGCGCCTGCATACGGTCGTTGGAGCCCTGCTGGCGACTGCCTCCTCATCTGCCGCGTCCACGGCTGCCACATCTCACGCAAAGAGCAACCCTCTGCTGTCGCAATCTCAGTTGTGGTGGCGAGGACTCTTTAACACGCTAGAGCGCTCGCCGAATCTGGCCAATGCGCTGATTATTGCACACATTGCTCGGAGCCTCATCCAAGACATTTCCGGTGTGGCATCTGATGTGCCTTCGTCGCCTTTGTCCGCTCCTGCGAATGGCCAGACAACCTCGCCGCCGGAATTGACGTTGCACGCATGGTCGCAGCTCTGTGCTCGTCTTGAAGATGCGGTGCTGCTTCGAGCAGGGGTGAGCCCGGCTGTCGTGCAAGCTTTTTGCGGGGCTTCTGCCTTGTCCGTGTTCTATCTTCGCGACAATGGGAGTGTGGTCGAGTTGCTGGCCCTGCAGTGCGTTGCCCTCGGGCTGGACGTGGACGAGCTGGTTGACTTGTTCCAGCGAGGCCACGTTGCTACTGGCGCTGCTGCTGCCAGTTCAGCCTCTTCGACTGCTGAGCCGTCCGCCTCGGCGGTGCAGCTGACATTGCGGCCAGAGGACGGACTGGCACGCTCTTTGTTGAGGCGGATGCTGGAACACTTTGGCGCCAGCATTCTGCCTGCCGAGCTGCTTGCACATATTGGCTGGATGCTCGTGCAGCAGTGGACACGCGAAGGTCAAGACCAGATTGACCGTCTTGAACGTGCCTTGCAGTGTTTCACAGCAATCACTTCGCCACGAGTCGTCGCCCTGCAGGCGTCCTTCTCGCAATCGACTCACGCAGCGGCACAACAGCAGTGCTGCAAGCTCGCATCGTCCATGTTGCAGCTCGTTTGGGACGCCTCGTTGTCAAAGGTGTTTGGCGCGTTGGTTGCCTTGATGGACAAGGTGGGCAAGTGTCCCAAGGAACGCCTGCTGCAAAAGGCGTTGGATATGAGCTCCAACAGCACCATCTGTTTTGTGCGCTGCTGCCGCACGGTTTCGCTGCTCTTGATTGAGCGCCTTGCTGATGAAGGCATCAAGCCGAGTGCCGCTGTGGTCCAAGTGACTGGACAGTTCCAGATGGATTACCACACGGGTGCTGTTTCGCTCAGCCCGCTCGCAGCGTCGGCGACGAATCAGAAAAGCGCGACGACGGATCTCGGCAAGCCACCAGCGGCGGCTGCAGTCTCACCGGCCGTTGGCCCTATGACTGTATCGGGAATGCTGCCGACTTTGGGGGCCACGCGACTGAGGCCCGAGTGGCAACTCACAAAAGCAGACCGGACTTGCATTGTCGCTCGAGCGCTCAATCTCGGAAGTACAGTGGCGCGGTCTCCTGCTGGAATGAACTTGCTGGCGATGCACATTCTGCTGCTAGACTCTGCTCTTTGCGTTCTGGAGGCGGATATGCGGATGGTTTCGCCGTTGCGCTTGCTGACGGAAGAATCGCGGCGAGCCTTGCTCCGCGCACTCTCTGCCAAGCTTGCCACTGCCGATGATCTGGCCGTGTTTTCGCTCCAGTCTGTCACTGCCGTCGACCGCTCGCGTGATGCAGATGTGTTTCAGTCGCGCCAGGTATTTATCGCGCAGGCATTGAAGCGTGCCGCTCGGCCCGACCTGGTGTCGCTCGTCATGACATTGCCCAGTCGCTTTGGCATGGACCCCGACGAGTTCCAGCGCCAGCGCGTTTGTGACATGTATCGACAGGGTCTGGATGGCTCTGGCGAAGAGGCAGCTCGACAGGTTGTGCACAAGGCAAAGTTGGGCACCGCGCTTCTTGGGATTGCCGCGTCGCGCACTGTCCGATTCCTCACGATGGGGACTCCAGCTCAGAATATGGCGCGAGTGTCGTGTTTCCCTCACGAGGTGCACAGCTGGGTTTGCTCGGTGAATGATGCCGATAGTCGCGAAGGCACGGACGACGGGCTGGATGCTGTGTTGGCGGATGATTCGGCGCTGCCCAAATTGCGAGCACTCGTGTCACTGTGTGTTTCACTGCTTCCTGCAGGCTCTGCTGACTCTCAAATGAGCAGGCGACTGCTATCCGCTCTTGAAAGTTTGCGATAACAAAAAGTAGAAAAGTGCGTCCGTGTTTTTGGCATGTGTGTGTGATCCATGATGTTGTATTTTGACTGTAAAATGTTATATTCTTGTGAGAGATTACTCCGTTGGTATGGGCGTTGGATGTTGGGCGTTTGGCATGGTTTGGAGCCGGTTGAAGAAATTGTGCCAACGCTTTCCACTGAGCTCACTTTGGGGCCTCGATTGAAGGTGAAAAACGGTGAATGCACGCCGTCTTTTTGCTAGTACATGTGTTGAATATCAATCTTGACATTATCAGGTGCTGAGCAGGCCGAATGGGTTGCTTGTTGACCACGATCTGTGACTTGGCGACAAAGTGAAGAAAAACGAGCGAGTACGACTTGATTCCCAGCCTTGCAATCGATCGTATTTTGATCAATAGAGTTTATTTTTAGTGTTCTTTAATACTGTGAAAGTGGTTTGGTTCCAGTGGCTTTGGTTGTGGGTGTATTGGGAGTGAGCGAGTTCGACCGAAAAATGCATCAAAACGCAAAATTATAAACCAGCAACCTAGAAAACCAAAATTGCCACAACGGTACCAGCAAAAGAGGCAAAATCCACAGCCACCCCACCAATTACACAGCACACACATGCATCATTGTTTTCTGAATATCAGGAGCTGGAATGCAGCCCGTCCAAACAGCGCAGGCAAGGATCAAGCAGGACTCGTGTGAGTAGTGCGGGTGATGACCCTGCTGCACGCCTCTCTCCATCGACCGGTGCTACCTGGCCAATAGAGCAAGTCCTGCTACTGTATTTGTCGAATGCACAACCTCAAGTCTCGCAAGAGTACGCCCGCAAAACAGTCAGAACGCGTGGACCAAACTATGATTCAGGCCATCCTGAATTGCTCATCGTCCCAACTGGCCGCAAACTGACGCGAGAACATTCACGAGCACATCCAATCACAATACCATCATC
This sequence comes from Capsaspora owczarzaki ATCC 30864, assembly GCF_000151315.2. NCBI lineage: Eukaryota > Filasterea > Ministeriida > Capsasporidae > Capsaspora > Capsaspora owczarzaki. The sequence continues at coordinate 264,333 of NW_011887302.1, read as the reverse complement.
CATTACCAATTACTTGACTCGTTCTCAACTCCAGTCATTTTTCCAAGCAACCGCAGCGTCAAAATATGCAGCGCAAAGAAAAAGGCATCAAAGATTTTGTCCTTTTGGACAAGATTGACGAGAACAGCTTTGTTGCCAACCTCAAGACGCGCTTCGAAGACAATGCGATCTACGTGAGTGACGACAGAGACCACCGGAAATGACAGGCAAAGCAAAGGAGAGGGAGAGCGGGAGAGAAAGGCAGAAAGGCAGGGGAGAGAGAATGGGAGAGACAAAGAGCAAAGAGAGAGGGATTTGCATTGGACAAAACGTAAGGCATTTTTTTATTTTTTTTGTGATGGATTTTTTTGATTTTTCTTATTATATTTTACTTTGCGGTGCTCTTTGGTCGTCTCGCGGTTGGTATGGCGTGCTGAGCATTGCTCGTCCGAGACTGTCGATGAGCGATTGTCCGACATTGACGAGCAGTTAACGCAACAAGGAAAACGGAAACTAGTTCGTCCCTCGAACGAAAAAAGAAGCAAAAAGCAAAAAAAAAAAAAAAAAAAAAAAAAACCACAACAATTCAATTCAATTCAATTCAATTCAATTCAAAAAAAAGAAAAAAAAAGAAAAAAAAAAGAAAAAAAAAGAAAAAAAAAAAAAGGCAAAACAATTCCATTCAAAAAAATGGCTGCTTTGGTTTTGCTCGCCTTCCATTCTAAGCATGCATCGCTCACTCACCTCAGCAAAGCAAGCACACGTGCAACCAAAGCGCGCTTCCACTGCAATGGTCACAGTCCAATTGTTCCCACCTATCAACCAACAAACAACAAAAAAAATACCGCTTGTTGTTCGGTGGTCGATCGAACTGGTCACTCAAGTTTCACTCTCCCCAACACAGACATATGTCGGCGAAGTCGTCGTCTCGGTCAACCCGTACAAAAAGCTTCCCATCTACGGTCCGGAAGAGATTGCGCGTTACCGCGGTACGTTCATCCACGAATGTGTTTTGAGAAATCTAGCCGACAAAACATTGGCTGACCCTTCCATTCCGATTTTTGCGCACTGCACTGTGACAACACTCTTCAGGCAAGTACGTCTTTGAGCCAAACATCAACCCGCACGTGTACGCTCTGACGGACACGGCGTACACGGCCATGAAGTTCAAGGGCATCGACCAGTGCATCATCATTTCCGGCGAGTCTGGCGCTGGCAAGACTGAGGCGTCCAAGGTCATCATGCAGTACATTGCTGCCGTTGAAAACACCAACCACAACACTGAAGTCGACCGTGTCAAGGAGCAGCTGCTGCGCACCAACCCTGTGCTTGAAGGTCGGTTGTTGGGGGAACATGCAAGTGGTGTTTAGAATTTCAAACATGCTCATTTGTTATCTCTTGTGTTTTTTCTTTTGTTGTTTGGCGCTTGCAGCTTTCGGCAACGCCAAGACCAACCGTAACGACAACTCGAGTCGCTTTGTAAGCACTTGACCTCAACCTTTCAACCCTTATTCCATCGAATTCTTCTTTGCCTGACTCACTTGCAAACAAATCAACAAAAAACTCACCCACAACCAAAACCACAGGGCAAGTACATGGACATCCAGTTCAACTTTTCAGGCGAACCGGTCGGTGGACACGTCACAACGTACCTGCTGGAAAAGTCGCGCGTCAACCACCAGGAGAAGGGCGAGCGCAACTTTCACATCTTTTACCAGCTGCTGGCCGGTGGCCCGACTGGCGACCTGCAGCTGCAAAAGGACGCGACCAAGTACCCGTACCTGAACAAGGGCGGCACGGTCAAGGTCGGCTCTGTCGACGATGCTGCCGACTTTAAGGAGATGAAGGGCGGCATGGACTTTATTGGCTTCACCGCCGACCAGCAGAACAACATTTTCAAGGTTCTTGGCGCGATTCTGCACCTGGGTCTTGTCGAGTTTGCGGCAGACGAAAAGGATGGCAGCAAGGTCAGCACCAAGCCCGTCCTCGAGACAATCGCCAAAATCCTGGGCACCACCCCGGCCGCCATCGAAACTGGCTTGTCGCACAAGACCATCATCTCGGGCGGCAACGTCATCTCGTCGCCCCTGACCCCCGACAAGGCCGTGTACTCGCGCGACGCTCTCGCACGTCAAATGTACCAGCGTCTCTTCTCCTGGATGATTGACCGCATCAACGAGAAGGTTCACACCCCTCACGGCGAGATCAAGAACGTGATTGGTGTGCTTGACATTTACGGTTTTGAGATTTTCGAGTCGAACAGCTTTGAGCAGTTCTGCATCAACTACTGCAATGAAAAGCTGCAGCAGCTCTTCATCGAGCTTACGCTCAAGACTGAGCAAGAAGAGTACATGAAGGAGGTACGTGAATGCGTTCCAGAGCAGTATTCTTTTTGGGATTTGTGAACTGATTGTGTCCAACTTGCGTTTGTACACAGGGCATTCAATGGACTCCGATCGAGTTCTTCAACAACCGCATCATTTGCGACCTCATCGAGAAGGTGAGTCATTGGTCTGCGTTGGCTCGCCTCAGTCCTAACCTCTGTTGGATTTGTCTTCACTTCTCTCACCCACTCTCTCCTTCCTTGTCGTCTTCAGAAACCCGGTGGCATCATCTCGCTCCTTGATGAAGACTGCATGCGTCCCGGTGACAAGTCTGACAAGGCCTGGCTCGAGAAGCTTCAGTCTGGCATCGGCGCACACGCGCACTTTGTGACCAAGAAGGGCCATGGTGACAAGACCTTCCCCGACAACTCGTTCAAGCTGGTGCACTATGCCGGTGACGTGTTCTACAACGTGAACGGATTTATCGACAAGAACGTTGACGCCTTCTTCAAGGATCTGGCCCAGGTCATGTTCGAGTCAAAGAACCCGCTGCTGCGCGAAATGTTCCCCGACGGCGACAAGGCCACCTGGAAGAACGCGGGCAAGATGCCGCCCACCGCAGGCACTGCATTCAAGACCTCGATGAACGAGATGATTGCAACCCTCAACACCAAGGCTCCGTCGTACATTCGCTGCATCAAGCCCAACGACCGCAAGTCCGCTGGTGTCTTTGATGAAGATCGCGTGCGCCACCAAGTCCGCTACCTCGGTCTGCTCGAGAACGTCCGCGTGCGTCGCGCCGGCTTTTGCTTCCGCGCCGAGTACGCCAAGTTCCTCTGGCGCTACCAGGTCATCTGCCCCCGCAACCTACCCGCACTGGAGGGGCGATGCTCGCTCGGGTGTCAAGGCCATTCTGGACCACCTCAAGCTCGACGCCAAAGAGTACCAGATGGGCAAGACCAAGCTGTTTGTTAAAAACCCCAAGACTGTCTTCACCTTTGAGGAGGAGCGCGAGAACATTATTCCCAAGTACGTCACCAAGATCCAATCGTGGTGGCGTGTGATTCGTGTCCGCCGTCGCATTCGCGAGTACTTTGAAAAGCTGCAGCAGACGTTTGCCAACATCAAGAAGGACCCGAACTTTGGCAAGGGCACTCGCTGGCCCGCCATCCCGCACCCCGTGCTCAAGAACGCCGAATCGACCCTCAAGAGCGTGCATGCCAACTGGCGTGCCAAGCGCATGGTGCTCTCCCTCTCGCCCGAGCGCCAAGACCTGCTCCGCAAAAAGTGCCTCGGCTCGACCTTCTTTACGAGCAAGCGCCCGTGGAACCTCCAGCGCGACTGGACTGGCAACTACATCCCTGCCCTCGGACTGGCCGCTCGCAGCAGTGCCATCTTCCGTGGACACGGCGACAAGGAGGTGGTGTTTGCCGACGAGGTGCTCAAGTACTCGCGCGGTGCGCGTCCCGACCGCCGCATGCTGATTGTTGGCGACGCCAACATTTACAAGCTAGACCCTGCTTTCAAGGTCACGCCCAAGCGTGTCATGTCCATCAAGCAGATCAAGGCCATCAGCGTGAGCCCGAACAAGGCCTCGGTTGCCGTCATTCATTCGACTCAGGTAAACAAAAAAAAAAAAAAAACAAAAAAAAAAAAACAAACAAACAAACAAACAAAAAAAAAAAAAAAAAGATCGGGGGTGCAAAGGTTACGAGTTGGTTTTTGTTGCTGCCATTTGCTCATTTATATTCTGGTGATGGTTGTTCTTCTTCGACAGCCCGGTTTCGACACTATCTTGGATCTCGGCGTGTCTGGACAAGATCGCCTGTCCGAGTTTGTCGTGTTGACATACCTGGCAGCCCGCAAGGCTGGCCACAAGTTTGCCGTCAACGTGGTTGACACCATCCAGTACAACAATGCTGAAAACCCGCAAAAGCCCACGCAGACGGTCGTGTTCCAAGCCAGCCCGCGCGCTCTCAAGCCTGGCCAGCCTTCCACTCTCAAGAAGGGCTCAACCAACACACTGTTCTACGCGCCTTAGACGACACGCACATTGTTTGTTCCGATTTGTGTGGGTGTGTGCGTTTGCGAGCTTTCGAGCTCGGATTCTGCCCCTGTTTGGTTTTTTTTTGGTCAGTGTTTGTACATGGCGTGTGCTGTTTGTTGGTTTCTGTCTATACTTCTGTCGTTACATCTGTCGATTCTAATCGATTCAACGTTTTCTTCGACGCCCTTTCGTTGTTGACCAATGTCCATTTCGAACTGTTGCTGCGATTCAAAATGTTGGTAAAAGCTGGACAGAACGAAATGTCGAAATCTTCGTGTCAAAGGAAAGAATATATGCATTTGTGTGTTGACAATCCATGACGCTAGTTGAAGGACGCGATGGCAAAAGGACGTTGGCTGTTGATCACTGGAGGAAGAGCACTGGCGAGAACAAAAAGAACAAACCAAAAAAACCAAAGCAGTGAGACCTTCTGCAGCAGCAGCAGCGCACGAGCTCTCCCCCCCCTGTGTGTGTGTGCATTGTGCAGAACTGTCACACACACACGCACTCTCTCTCTTTGACTTACTCGCTGCTGGCAGCGACGGCAGCAGGGGCAGCGGCAGCAGTCTCGCTGGTGAGCAAGGGCTGGCTGGTTGCGTTTCCAATGACCTTGCTGGGAGTGAATGCGCGTCGATCGTCGCGGTTCCAGTAGTAATTCTTGCTGAGCTTATGCGCGACGCCTGGGGGCAAGTTGGGCAGCGGCTGGGACCTGCCAAAGCATCCACTCTTGAGAGGTGAGCAAAGCAAAGGGGAAGCCACAAAACGAATGCAGAGCGACTTGTTACCGCGAGACAATGTTCACGCCTTGGTAGCGGAACGAGTGCGGTAGGATTGGGTACTACGGGGGGTTTCATCATGAACAAGAGGCAGACGAGCGAACGGGCGCGATTGAGTGAGTGAGTGAGTGAGTAAGATTAAGCGAGATCTCAACCTTTGATCCATTCAGTTCTCTGCTCCAACTGCCCATGTCCATAGTCCAAAAGGCACAAAAACCACAAGGAACAAAACAATGCAACAGAATGAAGACGAAAGACGAGCTTACGACAGTGACGATGCGCTTGAGCGCTGCGAGGACTTTCGACATGTGTAAAAATGAAAAAAAAAAAAGAAGGACTGAAGTTCACTCTTTCGTAGACGTTTTTGTTTCTGGTTGCCGCGTTTTCAGTCTCTTACGACCGTATTCACTAAACGACTCTACTTTTTTTTGGTTTGTTCTCTTTCTCAGTCTTTTTCTGATTCTTTTAACTTTGTGCCCACGAAGCAACCAAGCACAAAACACAAATGTCAGACGCTGTTGGACTGCTCAAAAAGACCGACGGTGACCTCAGCAGCAGCAGCAGCAGCGGTAGCAGCCACACCGGTAGCAAGCAGAAGGGCAATGGTGGAAAGGGGAGCAGTGCTGACAGTCAAGACCCGGCCGCGCACCGCCTGAAGCTCGTCCGCCCGTTCCTCCGCCGCAAGGTCTGTTCCCATTCAATTCGCACTCTCTCTCGTGCACGCTTGTCTCGAGTGAAGCGAGTTGGGAGGTGAGAGGGCCCAAGTGAGTGAGGGGGGCTTCTGTCGGGGGTTTCGGTTTCACCGCAACACCGCCTTCGCTCGCTCTCGTCCACTACCCTCCCACCTCTCTCTCTCTCTCTCTCTCTCTCTCTCTACTCCAACGTAGTCTTTTGCCACATTCTCCCACTCGCTTCTCGTAATTCTAATGCAAAACAAACAAACAAACAAACAAACAAGGTTTCCAAGGTCGGACTGGACTTGTGGCTGATGGCTTTTCATTGGTTTTTTGTGTCGTGGTTTCCTATTTTTTTTTTTTTTGTTCTTTTTTTTTTTTTTTTTTTTTTCTGCCTCTCAAACTCGGGTTCCGTTGAATGAACGCAACGCAATGCTTTCACGCTCTGCTTGTGCAATGGTACGGAAATGACATTCTGCGAGCGACCGAGCGACGCGGTTACGAGCCAAAAAAACAACCAAAAAAACAAGGGCAAAAGCAGGGGAAAACGCCAAGGCTGCCGTTCTCCGAGCCCAGCCGAGCCCAGCCGAGCACTGCCGAGCAGCTCTGTGCGAACAAAGCAGCAGTATTCACACACACAAACATTGCTTGAATGGCATGGTCGTGCGGGTTTGCGTGCCCGCAGAGAACATACAAAGAGTCGGCCCAGTGCTAAATCTGAGCATGCTCAGACAGAAAGTGTTATGATCAAAGATCGTTCCACGAAGATACGAGTAATGGGTTGATGTTGAGAATGACGTTAGGGAAACTAGAGACTTCACTTATACAAAGCGACGAGTGAACACACTCCAAATACAGATACACATCAATCCATAACAGAAAGCAACCCCACTCGGCATCTGTCAAACTAACCAATTTTGCTTCTCGTCTCTCCCCCCCCTCTTTTCGATTGTAGGTCGAGGCCGGCACAGAAACGGTCCTGCGCATCCAAAAGTTCTTCGGCGTGACGCCTGATATCGCATCGCGCAAATGGAAAGGCTTTGCGTTCTACTATTTCCACATTGCTGCTGGAATGGGCACGGAGATTGCCTTCATCACTCTGCTGCCCTTCCTCTTTTGGTACTGCCCGGCGAGCCTTGCACGCTGGGTTTGCTTCGCCTGGGCCACCAGCATGTACCTTGGCCAGGTGCTCAAGGACTACATTATGCTGCCCCGTCCGCCGCCCCCGGCTGTTGTTTTGGAGCGCTCCTTTTCGGGCGAGTGGGGCTTTCCCAGCACTCACGGTACGGATGGCCCTGTACTGTTGGCGGTTTTGTTTTGTGTTGGACACGGGCGTTTCGTTGTCGCGCCCGTCCTACATGCTTACTTTCGCTGTTCGCCGCTGTGTTGTTGCAATTCGTCACCGTTCCCTCCCCCCCGCCACCCTCTTAGTGATGGGCGGCCTTGTCATCCCGTTTGCTATTGCCGAGTACCTGGTCGACAACAATCTGGCTACCCCGCTTCTTGCTGGCGCATGTGTCTTTGTTTGGATTGGCTCGATTGCCATGTCGCGCCTTTACCTTGGCGTGCACTCCCCGACCGACCTGATCGGAGGATTGATTTTCGGTGTTATTCTCTATGTCGCCTGCCATCCGTTGAACCAGGCGCTGGACGCCCGTATCGGCCACAGTCCTCGTGACGTTCAAATTCTCACCCCCATCGTTACCGCCGTGCTTTTGCTGCTCTATCCCACAAGCTTCAAGTGGACGAGTGCGTATGGCGACACGTAAGTTGAGCTTTTTGCTCGCTCGACGTGCACGCAAGAAAAGGGTCTCGAGTTTGACTGGGTTTTTGATTTGTTTTTTCTTTGTTCTTTTCTGTTGGCTGCTTGCTTGTGCGGGTCTGGTTTGGTGGGGGAACCACTTTTTAGCGCTACAATCCTCGGCACTGAGACGGGCATCATCATGGGCTCTACCCTGCATCCAGTGTCCCTCGTCTATTACGGCGCACATTTTAGCGACTTGATCACTTTCACTCCACTCGTGATCGGCAAGTTTTTTATCCGCTACGGCGTTGGTAAGTCATCTCTGCTCTGCAGCGAACGAACGAACGAACAAAACCAAAACAACATGAGCAACTGTTTTATGTTTGATTGCGCATGATGCCACTTCCCCTATTTTTGCTTACGCCATCTCGCGATCGTTTTGCTACAGGCTGCGCCATGCTTTTCCTGACCCGCCTCATCTTCAAGACGCTCATGACCCGTGTGTTCACGTATCTCTTGACAAGCAGCGGTTCGCTCAAGGGTGTTCCGACTGTCACTCGTGATCGCGAGCGGCCATACGGCGGCTATGTTATTGAAATTCCGACCAAGTTTGTCACTTACTCGATGGTTGGCTTTATGGCAACGTTTGCGGTGAGTGCGAGCTCATGCGTTTTTGGCTCTGCTTTTTTTTTGCTGTTTTGCTGTTTTGCTTTTGTGAAATCTGCTTGGCTGGGCTCTCTCATTTTTTTGGCTACTTTTCTGTGTGATGTGTGGTACACAGATGCCGGCTTTCTTCCGTTATATTGGTCTGGACAATTAAGCCCACGACTACCCCCGTTTACAACCTGCAGCGTTGTATCCAATACATTCTCGTTGGTGTTTTTCATGTGCTATCATAGCGTTCGTATCCATTCGCGCTGGGGTTTGTCGGCAGTCTGACAGAATTGTTGCACCGGCATCTACTGTAGCGACGCACGGGAGGCACTCGCTCGATGCGAACGGGAGAAGAAGAAGAGTTGGCCCATCGCTCACTCCACATCCGCGAGGCACAATCTTCTCATAGGGTTGAAATGGATCCTGTTCGATGTACCTTGGATCTATGCACAGCCACCCCACCAGTCACAGGCAATTGAACGCCCCTTCTATTTTTGTTGTCAAAGGCGAACAAAGCGAGCATTGATGCTTCTTCACGTTTGACTCATCGCTGTGCCATGCTATTCCAACACACCCGTGTCAGCTGTTCAGAATGCAAACCTTTTCGGAATGAAATTGAATTCAGTCATTATTTGTAAGGATTTTGTTGAGAAATTGCCAATTATCAAGAAAAGAAAAAGGAAAAAAAAAAGGGGAGAAGAACGAACAAATGAGGAGATTTTGCTCCGAGTTGCATTGTCGACGAGCGTGGAATGGCAAACGCAGTCAAGCAGATGGATGTAGATAGAGAGAGAGAGAGAGAGAGAGAGAGAGAGAAAGAGAGGGAGTGAATTGAATGAGAGAGATGGATGAGAGATGGAGCTGGAGCTGGAGGAGATGGTGGTAGCGACACGAGAGCAGATCTGTGAATGACATGTGCCATTCGACGACGCGCCGCACCTGGAAATTGCATCCCAGTCACTCATCAATGGAGACAAGTGCGATGAAGCAGACAGCAGAGTGCGACGAAAGAGAGAGGGAGAGAGCGAGAGAGAGAGAGAGCTCGTCTGTGGGAAGGTTGGGCTTGCGCTGGAAAAAGCCAGCGAGAAGTTTTGAACGTCGTGTCGCACGATGCAGGCTTGCTTGAGTTGAGAGCTCGCATGTGGACGCATGTCGCTTTACAAAGTCATTGGTGCAATTATTGGTGCAATCATTGGCGAGAGTGACTCGGCCAGGCGTGGGGGGGGAGGGCTGTGGCTGGGTGGAGAAGCAGGGCAAACCGCAAGAAGTATCACGGTTTTACGGTTTTTGCTTTCAATGGTGAAGTCTCCATGCAGCTCGCATCTCGCTCCTCTCCTTTGTCAGTCGTCCATCTGACCTCGTGTGCTTTGATCAACTTGACTCCTGTGTCGTTCCTCTCTCCTTCCAGCAAGTGAGAGAACAACCAGAAATAATTCATAAAAACAACAACAACAACAACAAAATAATAATACTATTAATAATAATAATAATAAATCGCAAAAACAAAAAAAAAAAAGAAAAAAAAAAGACTCAACCGTTTTGTTGATTGTTGTGATGGCTTTTGTTTTGATTTTGGCGGTTTTTGTCAAAGCTTTTACTAACATTGGGAATTGAACTTTCCGATTTCAAAAACGATCTGCAACGTTCACATTCAACGCATGCATTCTCAAGAAATGCAAGCCTGCTCGAGAAAGACGGCGGGACTGCTGATCGTCGTGGCGGTGGCAGCAGCCATCTGGCCCACCCGTGTTGCTGCACAGTCGAATGATTGCAGCACTGCGCCGCTGCTCGACCCCACAGTTGCCGCATGGAACTTTACGACTCCGTCAACCACGTATCAGTGCTCTGATGGTACCGATAAGTGCATGGTTTGGCGAATCAACACTCCAACCACCATTACGAACTGGGGAATGACAACCTGCGGCTACCTTGACGACACTTCATTGATTCTGCGAACGGGACCTTGCACGGCAAATAATCATTTTGGCGACACTAGTTTGGGTGTCTACAACCGTGATGGTTGCGGCGCCAGTGCTTTGCTTTACGGCCTCACTCTAAATGCAGGGCAGGACTACTATTTGATGCTCGGTCTGCCAAGTGCCCTTCCCGCTAGTGGAGTCGTAGGCAAAGGTTCCAATCTCTGCGTTGCTGGAACGACAGATCACGATATTACAACCAATCCCACGTATCACTTATCGACTCCTTGTGTGACTTGCTCGCCTGGTCAGTACGTTCCCGCTGGGTTGACTGGACCTTGCTCAAATTTCAACTGCAGCATCGGCTCTGTCGATCATGATAGCAATCCAGCGACCGCCTGTCTCGTTGCTGGCCCTGGCAATGATACGACTTCGTCTGGGTTGCATGGTCCCATCGCCAACTTTAAAGTCGTTGCTGGTCGATACGACCACGACAGCAATTCGTCGACGCCCTCAATCGCCTGTCCCGCCGGCAACTACGCACCTGTGGGCAGCACGACCTGCACCCCGTGCTCTGCTGGCACTTGGGACCACGATGGCTCATCGGCAACCGCTTGCGTGGCTTGCACCGCGTGCACACTCGGCTCCACCTACGTATCTACGACCTGCACCGCCACCGACGACACCGTCTGCTCTACCTGCGCCACATGCGGCCAAGGATCTTTCGCCAGCCCGGCGTGCACCCTCACGGCCAATGCCGGCTGCGCGAACTGCACTTCCATCCCCAGTTGCACGACCACTGGTCTGACCTGCTCGTCAAATGCCGATCAGCAGTGCAACTTGTGCCAGGCTGGCAACTACGTAACGCCCGAAGGCACTTGCGCTCCATGTACCGCGTGCGGTTCAAACTCGTACCAAACGAGCGGTTGTGATGGTGTCGTCGACCGTGTTTGCTCGGGTTGCGTCCTCTGCACAGCAGGCCAGTACCAAAGCGTGGATTGCTCGCCTACCACCAACCGTGTTTGCCCTGCATGCAGTGAGGTTCCAGGCTGCACGACCGGTCTGCGTTGCACCAACAGCATGGATTCGACTTGCATCGACTGCAGTTCGTGCCCCCACGGTCAGTACGTGAACGCCACCTGCACCAATGTGCTCGATCGCGTCTGCCACAACTGCACTGCACTTCCAGGCTGCCCGGCGTCCTACACTGTCTGCAGCGCGTATGGAACCAGTACTTGCACCGCACCCGAGGAGAGCTCGTCCATGCCCGTTTACATTCCGATTGTCGCTGCAATCGGCGGACTGTTGCTGATCCTGCTGCTTGCATTTGTGCTGGCTCGGCGTCGCACCCGCAAACCAGCCACAGTTGTGGCAATCTCGCACGAGGACATTACCATGATGACGATCAACACGTTGGCCATCAACCCAGCGAATCGTCGTGCGTCTCAGTACGAGACGCTCAACGGAACTCGCGGTGGTGGCGATTCCGCAGTGTACGATACTCTGGACGCCGTCGGTTCACATGGCGGGTATGCCGTTTTGTCGAAACCAGACGCCATCGTTCCCCCTCGAAGCCGGAAGCCTGTGATTTCATCTGACTTGAGCTCGACCTCGGGGCCGCAGCATAAAATGGTGGACACGGATGAGTACGAAACGGTCGGCCATGCAGCGCAGCGAGAAACGCCGACGGACATGGATCAGTACGCAACTGTCGACCATTCAGCGAAGCAAGCCGGGGTGATGGCCAGCGAGGGGTACCAAACGCCAGGCGCTGCACCGCAGTATGATCCCGACTCGAAGCCGGAATCGACGCGGGACGTTGTCTACACTGCCGCTGATTTCTCGTGACCAGCATGTTGTTGATGCAGCTTTGCTTGTTGCTTTCGTGCTAGTACTGAATGAATGTGTAGTTTTTGCCTTGATTGCACTGAGCATGAAGTTGGAGGCATCACGCCTGATACTATTTGAATCGCCCAAAAAAACAAAAAATAAAAACCAACCAAAAAAAAAAAGAGTTACAACAAGCAGTATTCCCGCGTGGTCTCCCACCGCAGTACTAACTACTCTCATGGTGGTTTAACTTCGCAGAGCGGAACGGGATGCGGTGCATTCCACCAGATATGGCCGTAACTGAAATACAGAGGTTGGGCACTGGCATCTTGTCGCGCGAGCTGCCAATGCAGCGCACTCCGACCTTTATCTGACTTTCATCCATTTTGTGCCATCCTGATTGTCGAAAACACTCGTCCAAAAATCGCCACCAATCTGCTTCGTCTCACTTCTCTTTTTCTTCATTCCTTTTCTTCATCACCCTTTGCCAGGTCTCCACTTTCCTTGGTCTTGATCGAAGGTGAGGAAAGTTGTGTACATTCATCACCAAAAAATGCAACCACATTCATGTTGATTCCAGCCGTCCGCTGTGACCTCTGCTTTGTGTCTCTCTGACGCACAGTGCTTGCAGACACTTTCAACGTGGTTGGGGGTGCGGATTGGGGTGGTGGTGGTGGAAAGGAGGATCGGGGCGAGCGAGGAAAGGTGGGCGACCCACTCGATCGATCATTTTGGAGATTTTTGGAGGACCGGCGCGACAACAACTCGAACGGCTATCTGTACGCACCAACAGCGATGCGACACACCACTCGTGCTACTGAAGTGGCCTGCAAGCGGTGCAAGTGACGCTTCGTTTTCGAGGGACAGCGGGAATCGGAGGATTCTGTGATTATCCACCACAGGAATGAGAAAATGACCGCTTTGCAATTCCGATCAGGCGAGCGGAAGGTAGAAGAACGCAAAACGCGCTGTGTTGAAGCAGAGCAGCACAGCAAGGTTTGCATCTGTTTATGGACGAAGCAGGTGAAGCGGGAACGGATGGCAGTTTTGCAGAAACGCGCAACGGAAGACGCGAGCGGAAGAATATTACATTCTGTGTGAAAAATGTTTGGGTTTTCAACGGGCGCACTTGTTTTGTTTTTTTCAAGTGCTGCGCGACAATGCAGTGCCTCGAGCTGATGAAGTGTGGTCTACACGAGCGCAGTGTACGACATGCGTGGGAACTGACACGACGCGGATGGAGATGAGTGCTAACAAAAAAACAACAAAAAAACCCAACAAAAAACACACTACCAAATGCAAACAATCGTCGCGTTTGTTTTCGAAGGTCCAATCACACACACTCGTGCTGCCAGCGTCTTTATCGCGAGACTTGTCACCGATCACAGTCGATGGCCAGTCATGCCACATTCAACAGAAAAAGCGAGCACAAAGCGAGAACAGCTGCCAAAAACAGTAGTCTAATTAAAAATACAAACAAAACAAATAAAAAAAATACAATAAAAAATAAACAACAAAACATTCCAAAAGAACAAAACAAAACAAGACACAAAAGGCAAAAAACAAACAAAAAACGCGACATTTTGTGATCTGATCTGATCGACACTCTAAACCACAAGGATGACTCACCTTACGAACAACAACAAACAAACATCACCTCAATGGAGAGACAGAACAGACGGATGGAGCGTTTGTGTGGTTGCTCGTTTCGCCTTTTTGCTCACACTTTTGATATTTCTACCTTGAAAACAGGTCTAAATGACAATGTTGCACCTCGCATTGCTCATCGCCGCGGTTGCGCTGCTAGCGGCACCTGGTCCTGGTCGGGTAGCCGCACAGTCCAACGACTGCCACAGTGCTCCGCTGCTCCCTCTCGGAGTCAGCCCGATTTTCTACAACTACACAATTCCAGCAAACCCGTTTCCGTGCCCCGATGCGCCTGCGCAAATTTGCATGGTCTGGAGGGTCCGAACCACAGTGTCTTACACAATACAACTGACATCGTGTGAATACGTCGCCGATACGTCATTTACCTTGCGAACCGATTGCAATACCGGCCACTTTGGCGACTCGACCTCCTTGGTCTACAACGACAACATTGGAGGAGGCTGCCCACCCTCCGCAACATCATCGTCCATTTTGTTCACGCTGACGCCCAATGTGGATTACTTCTTCAGTCTCGGAGGCCCTGCATCAACACTGCCAACTCAAGCGGCGTTCGGGCTGGGTTATGCCTGTGCCGAGGGGGAAACCAACCACGACGCCTTTTCGGCCCCCAAGTCACACTTATCGACTCCTTGTGTGACTTGCTCGCGTGGTCAGTACCTTCCCGCTGGGTCGAAGGGACCTTGCTCAAGCTTCAACTGCAGCATCGGCACTGTCGATCACGATAGCAATCCAGCGACCGCCTGTCTCGTTGCTGGCCCTGGCAATGATGCGACTTCGTCTGGGTTGTATGGTCCCATCGCCAACTTTAAAGTCGTTGCTGGTCGATACGACCACGACAGCAATTCGTCGACGCCCTCAATCGCCTGTCCCGCCGGCAATTACGCACCTGTTGGCAGCACGACCTGCACCCCGTGCTCTGCTGGCACTTGGGACCACGATGGCTCATCGGCGACCGCTTGCGTGGCTTGCACCGCTTGCACACCCGGGTCAACCTACGAATCAACGACCTGCACCGCCACCACCAATAGAGTCTGCTCTACCTGCGCCACATGCGGCCAAGGACTTTTCGCCAGCCCGGCGTGCACTGTGACGGCCAATGCTGCCTGCGCGAGCTGCACTTCCATCACCAATTGCACGACCACTGGCCTTACTTGCACCTCGAACTCGAATCAGCAATGCGGCTTGTGCCAGACTGGCAGCTATGTCACTCTTGCAGGACTCTGCGCTCCGTGTACTGGGTGTGGCTCGGAAACGTACCAAACCGCTGCTTGCAACGGTCTGACAGACCTGACCCAGTGCACCAGCTGCACTATTTGCGGCGCGAATCAGTACCAAGCTACTCCTTGCGGCGGCACGGTCGACCGCACTTGCGCTGCTTGCGCGACTTGCACTGCTGGACAGTACCAAAGCGCGGACTGCTCGCCAACAGCCAATCGAGTGTGCACGGCTTGCACTCCGGTTGCCAACTGCACTTCCAGCGTCCACTGCACCACCAGCTCGGACTCGTTTTGCGTCGACTGCAGTTCCTGCCCGCAAGGACAGTACATTGCGACGGCGTGCACGGCTGTTCTTGGTCGAACCTGCGGAAACTGCACCGCGCTTGCCGGGTGCCCTTCGTCACGCACCGTGTGCGTTGTACCCGGGCACAGCACTTGCATCGAGCCTGAAGAGAATTCCTCCGCGACAGTCTACGTCCCCATCGTGGCTGCGCTTGGAGCACTGCTGCTCGTGGTGTTGCTGGTCGCGATTGTTCTCTCGCGTCGGCGAAAGTCGACCTCTGCCGCCGAAAGCAAAGCCGACCTCGACATCACAATGATGACTATGAACCCTCTCAACCTTAGCAACAAGACCTCACGTACGACCTTTACAGAGGATGCACCCGGCATTTACGACCGGCTGTCGCAAAACCCGCCCATCACGTACCAGGTGTTTTCATCTGACGCGCCCGATAACTATGCCCCACCGACTGCCCAGTACATAGACTTTACGGCGTCCCAGGAGTACACCGCCTCCGATGAAAAGCCAGCGCAACCGCCCAGTCAGTACACGAATATGATGGGTCTCGCGTCGGACGGCACACCCGTTCCCAGCGCGATCTATGCCAACTATGCTGAGCCAGCCTCTGTCGTGTACGCTACCGCCGACACGAGCTGAGCTTTGCGATTTCTCCTTTCTTTTTGTTCCTGTTTTGATTTTGATTTTGTTTTGTTTTGCGACGCTTTCTCAGATTTTTGCCGCTGGTTGGTTTTTTTTTCTTATTTCTGCTGCCTGTTTGTTGGACATTGAATGCCATTTTGTAAACTTTTGTATTTCAGAGATTTCTTCTCAGTCCACTATTTTTGTTTCCTTTTCCATTTTCTCAGATGCATTTCGGCAAGCGTCTTGCTGCTTCCGCCGTGCCGCAATGGTCGCGGTGCGTAGTGTGCATCGAGTCGAATCCCAGCTCCATCACACGCTTCACTCCTCCGCCAAAAGCCGCCCCCCCAAAAACCACACATCTCAAACCAAGCAGCACTTACACCCAACATCAACACCTCAAAGTTTGTGGCGGGGGTAGGGGAAAGTGATCGAGCGCTCGCTCTACGCTTCGTATCTACGTCCCTGACTCGAGCCTCACCTTGTCTCGCCTTGTGTGTCTCTGCGTGTGCGTCTGCGTTAGATTCTACCTCAACTTCCGACGCCTGAAGCGCCTGGTGACGCGTGCGGAGACTGCTCGTGTGGCTGCTGAGGCTGCGGGCGAGGCGCCGTTGGACGGGCACAGCGTTGCTGCACAGGCCGCGCTCGCTGCTGCTGCGGCTGCGTTCGTTGCTGCTGGCCAGGCTGCGCACGAGCGGCACCAGGACGACCCTGCTGCACACGACCGCCATCCGATGACTGCAGACGCCGCGGGTGACTCGTCCGCAGCGACGACGACGACCGGCGCAGTCACTTCGCTGAATGACATTGTCACGCAGTTCTTCTTTACGCTCGACCGCGAGCTCGAGATGGTCAACTACTTTTACGATCTCAAGATTGCCAAGTTCACCATGGCCACGAGTGTGCTGTGCATCAAGGCAGATGTCGCAGTCACTGCGCTGGCAAACCAGCAACCAGCCCCGAATGTCGAGCTGATTGAAACGGCACTCCGCGATCTCCACACGTCGCTCAACAAGCTCCGAGAGTTTATTTCGCTCAATCGCACTGGTAAAGAAAACAAAAAACGAACATGGGCTCAGGCCATACTTGCAGAGAATTGCACTTGTTGTTTCTCGAGGCGCGACGAAATGGTCGTTGTTAAATTTTGCATGACTCGCTTTCTTACCTCACGCTTCTCATTCTCTCCGCCTCGACGCGTCATCCGACTTGGCACAAAACGCGCAGGGTTTGAAAAGATTCTGAAAAAGTTTGATCGTCGGGTGCATCGCGCTGCCAGCGACTCGTACCTCAAGACCAAGGTCTATCCAGCGAAATTCCTGTCCGACACGTCGCTCGCCTTGCTCCGCACCAAGGTGTCGGAAAGCCTGCGCGCTGTGGTCCAGGCTCGCTCCAGGTTTGTGGACGGGCTGAGCTCCCTTCCCACAAATGTCGCAGATGCCGTCCCGAATTATGCACACTGCCGTCAGCCTTGACCGAGCTCACAAGCTTGCCACGTTGATTTCTGCCACCTTCCCGAGCCTTTCCGGAACCTCCGCCGTGGCCGATGCTCTGCGCGAGCTCTCAGTCGACGAGCTGACGCCT
Organism: Capsaspora owczarzaki ATCC 30864; assembly: GCF_000151315.2. Classification (NCBI taxonomy): domain Eukaryota; class Filasterea; order Ministeriida; family Capsasporidae; genus Capsaspora; species Capsaspora owczarzaki. The sequence continues at coordinate 247,004 of NW_011887302.1, read as the reverse complement.
TCGAACAGCAGCATGTCTGCAGGGTCGTCGTTCTCGTCGGCGTCTCCCGATGTGGTTGGCCATGCAGGCACGCACACCCTTGCAAGCACCATTGAGCGTCTGCGTCATGCTGCGCTTGAACCCGGGACCAGCGTTGGCAAGGTGTCGGCGAATGTGCCGGCAGCGGCAGCGGCACCTGCACCGTCCGCGCCGACTAACGCTGCGGTCGTTACGCCGCCAACCATGCTCGGACCTGAAGTCATGTTTGTGCTGGCGCCCGTGTTCATTGCTGCTTGCAAACGTGGTGCTGTCAAGTGCGTGCATGTGCTTCTGAGCTTTGGTGTCAATGTCAACACCCAGAGCGACGCGGACGATCAGAGCGGTCTGTTTGCAGCGACGGCTGGAGGCCACCGTGCGTGCATGAGCTTGCTGTTATCTCGCGGGGCCAATCCCAACCTGGTTGATCATGAGAGCCGCATGGCCCTTCATGCAGCGGTGCTTCGTGGCGACAAAGAAGCGGTGGCCTTGCTGCTTGCGGCTGGGGCCGACGTTGCTGCCCGCGATCATGACGGTCACTCGATGCTCTTCTTTGCTGTGAGCACTGGCAATGCTGATATCGTCCAGCAACTGATTGATGCGGGTGCTCCCACGAACACATCCGCAGTCCCGGCATCGCCCCTTTCTGGTCGGCTCTACGACCAGCCCCCCCTCCTGCTGTCCTGTCGCTTTGGCTTCTTTGACGTGGCCAACCGGCTGATTTGCGCCGGTGCAGATCCCAACGCGACAGACGAGGCCGGCGAGACTGCTTTGCATGCCGCCTGCAGCGAAAATGCCGTCGAGTGCGTCGAGCTCCTGCTGAAGCACCAAGCGCAGGTCGACGTGCGCGACGTGTACTCTTCTCGCACGCCCCTCTTTGATGCGGCCATTGGCGGCCACCTGTCCTGCGTCGAAAAGCTGCTCGCCGCTGGTGCGAAGGCCCTCGTGCGTGATGTTGACGGGTGGCGCCCTTTGGTGCATGCCATGCTTCGCGGTCACATGTTTGTTGTCGCCGTCTTGCGCGAGCACGAGAGGGCCGAGCAGAAGGCCAACCCCACCGAGCTTCGTGCGCCGAAGCCAGCCAACCCGTCATTTGTGGCTCCGCGCCGAGCCGGACAGCTCCATCCCCACATTCAAGCTTCAGACAAGGCTCCTGCGCCGTCAGCAGTCCCCAAGCCACCCTCACCGTCCATTGTCGATGGCGAGGTGACTGAGAAGATTTCCAACGCCGAGCGCTCGTACGGCCACACTTATCTTCGACGCCGCACTCGAATTGACATCTTCCTGGGTGGCGTTGATGACCAAGGGCCCATCATTGATCTTTTGCACTACGGTCACACGATGCGCGATTCCAACGGCGCCTTCACGTCGCGTCGCACCTTGTACGACCCCATCCTCACGTCCACCTTCCAGGAACGTCCTCCAGGCGAGATTGCCACGAGTCAGACGGCGGTGCTGGTCAAGTCTGAATCCTCAACCGATTTCTCGCACGACACCGCTCTCGGTCCGATCGAGCGCTCGGCATCGTTTTCCACGCTGGGCGCGCCTCAAGCGTCTCCCATGTTTGACAAGCAGAATGTTCCGCTCTCCCTCTCGTCCTTCCGGCTGCAAATCGCAAGCAACCAGCCGCAGACCGATCTCGTCATGATCGACTTGCCGATTGTCGAGCCAAGTGCAGCTCATCACATGTACTACTGTGAAGACATTGCGACAATGCAGCTTCGTATCGACGTCATTTCGCAGGCTGACGACACGCTCATTGGTCGTGGCTTTATTCTCGCGTCGACGTTGGCTCGTCTCCGTGGCGAGACGCGTTGTGCGCTCTTCTCGCCGTCGATGCAGCTGATCGGCACGGTGCTCATCACCTTCCTGATTGTCAAGCCTCTGCACCATCCCCGTGTTGCCGTTGGTAGCAATACGTACTGGAAGTTGACCGAGGTAGGTAGATTTGGTTCTAGTGCTTGCTTTTCCACGTCTGACTCTCGAATTTGAACCGTCTCTTCATCTCTTGCGTTCTTCTTTCCCCGAAACAGAGCCTACCCATCATTGGTCACCGTGGCGTTGGTGCTGGTGGTGCTGCCAAGACGGGCGACTTTCATCGCACTCACATCAAGGAAAACACCGTCCTTTCGTTTGTGACGGCGGCTTCTCTTGGCGCACAATACGTTGAATTCGGTACTGAACGATGGCAATTTTTACAGATTTTCGGGGGGTTTGCTGTTCTAGTGGCTCACTTGCTCAACGTCTGTTCATTTTCAACGTAGATGTGCAAATGACTAAAGATGGCGTGCCCGTCATTTACCACGACTGGACTGTGAAGGAGACGGGTTACAACCTTCCAGTTTGTCGCCTGAGCCTCGAAAAGTTTACGAGCATCTATCACGCGCAAGGCGGCCGCAGCAAGGACCGTCGCCTTGTGCGCTCGAAGAGCTTTGATGCCGCCGATATTGTCTCAGCGCGTCCCCTCCAAGCAGGCAGCGGAGTGACGCACGACGTTGCGCACGACATTATGAACAGCCCGAAGTCCAGCGCTCGACCTGTCCGTCACAAGCGTGACAACGACTACCAGGCCATGCTCGAGTCTGCCATCAAGCTGCAAATTGGTGATGAGGGAGTCGCAGCTCCCTTCCCGACGCTTGAGGATGCTCTGAAGGTAATGAAATGCGCTAGTTTTTTTGCGACCGATCAATCAGCCGAGATGGCATCACTGTTGTTGTTAACTTTGCGGTCGGTCTGTGACAGAATGTGCCGATCACTCTTGGCTTCAATGTCGAGGTCAAGTATCCTCTTCGTGAGGAGCGAGAAGAGTTTGACTTGCAGATGATGGAACTCAACAACTTTATCGACCGCATTCTGACCTGCGTGTATGACAATGCTGGCGAGCGGCCCATCATCTTTTCTTCCTTCCACCCGGAGACTTGTCTCATGCTCTCGCTCAAGCAACCCAACTACCCGGTGTTCTTCTTGACATCGGCTGGTTGGGATAACGAGCGGTTTAGCGATCCCCGTTGCAACTCGATTTACTGGGCCATTCACTTTGCCAAAGCGGCCAACCTGCTCGGTAAGCTGGATTTCGTGATGTATGGGGGTGGTGGTATCAAGATGCGCACCAATGGAGGTTTGACTTTGTGGTTGTCCATTTGGCGACTTCCATTGTGTCCACAGGCATTGTCTCGCAGTCTGCGCCATTCTTGGAGTGTCCCGAGCTGGTGCACGCTGTAAAATCCAGCGGATTGCTGCTGCTTACGTGGGGCCGTGGCAACAACGACGTGACAAATGTGCAGCTGCAGCGTGATTACGGCGTGGATGCGGTCATTCTGGACCATGTTGCTCACGTGCGCTCTGGCCTCCAAGCCGCTACTGCTGTGCATGCTGCAACTGCAGTTCCCGAGTAGACTGTTTGAACGTTTTTTGGGGTTGATTATCATTTCTTGAGGATTTGAATCGCATGCAATGTCAACAGAAATTGTCAAAGCACTTTCCTTCTTGGATTTGGAGGACAGTAAATTTTTCAAATTGATTGGGGAAACAAACATACAAACAAACAAACAAACACGCGAAAAAAAAAGCCATTCACTCATACCAAGCAACAAGATCACAAGATCACGAGACAGAAACAGAACGTTACTGCTGCTGTTGTTGTGCGTACTGCTGCTCAAGCAAGAGTTGTTGCTGTTGCTGTTGGTACAAGAGGAGTTGCTCTTGCTGGAATGCTGCCAAGTGTGCGTGCACATCGGGGTGGTCGATCGGGAGACCAAAATGTGCTGCGATTTGCTGCAATTGCGCGAGGTTTGCCTGGTGCTGTTGTTCCAGCAGAGCTGCCTGTGCGGGGTCGAGTTCGGCCGCAGCATCCTCGGCATCTGGACCAGCATCGTTGATGGACATGTCTTCGAGCAATTCCTCGAGGCCAACGCTGGGATCCTCTTCGCCTTCCTGTTCCAAGTACTGGCGGCGCTCGATTTCGGCCAATTGAGCGGCCTGCAGATCGACGTTGGGATCTATCAAAAGGCGAGCAACCAATAAAAGCAGAGACAGCTCACGTTAGGACAAAAACACGGAGAGAGCAAGTCCAAATGCAATAGCAAACCCCTTACCGCGATACAAGTTGATGTTGGCACGCAATTCACGATCCTCCTCAAGATCCTCAAGGAAGCCCTCAAAATCAGCTCTGAACGACAAACAAAGCGTACGGCACCAAAATTTGTCAGCGTGGAATTTGCAAAAAAACGACAAACACTGAAACCAACACGAGGAGCTGGGACATACACGGCCTTCTCCTCGTCGCGCTTGCTAATACCCTCAGACTCCTTGTTAAGGGTCTGGAGACGCCAAGTGCGGTTCTTGCGCGAACGAATTCGCTCGGGGTAGGTCTTCTTGATCAGTGCCTAAACAACAATAGTTGCGATGAACGTGAAAACAAACGAATGAGCAATGATACAACAAGCAACGGGACAAACGAAAACGAACTCCACGGGGCCTCAAAAACTTACAACATCGGGAAGACGGTCTGTCGGGTACTCGTTTGCGTTCTCGTCGTTGAAATTCAAGTAGCCAATGTCAAAGCCGAGGCAAGTGTCGCCAGTCTTGAGAACGTTGCCAAGGTGTGTTCGGCCTTGGAAGACAATATCGTTCTTGCCAAAATCGCGCGTGCGGGCAGCCGTGAATTCGGCCATGGCAAACTAAACAAACAAACAAAAAAAAAAAAGCAAGCAAAAGGAAAATAAAACGTGAATACACGCGGCAAAGAAAACTACGACCAAGAACCACTTTGCAAGGTGAAGGACACACACCTTGCCGTTGGTCACACCCGTTGGCTCAATTTCAAGAATAGTGTACTCGACAAGGTGCTTTTGCGAGCTCAAAGCACGGAAAGGATGGCGGTTGAAAAGGTGGACGCTAATTTCAGTGACTACGTGTCGTAGAAAAAGAAAGAGGAGGAGAAGAAGAGGAAAACGAAAGGGGGGGCCATTGAGTCAAACAAAATGCAATAAAACCATACGCCCGTTCCATCACACAAAAACAGTCACGTACCTTGCAATGTTCGCGGGTCAATCAAATGGACACTGTTGCCAACGCGGTAGCAGATGAGAAGCTGGTCAATGTTGCCAAGCTGGCGGGCAAGCTGTTTTGGCAGGCAGACAAGATCGTTCTTGCAGATGGGCACGACGTCGACCGAGTAGGTGAATTTGTAGTTGGAGGTGTTGCTTTGCAGATCGGTGGAGATGAGACGCTCGGAGGTCTTGTACGTGACTGGGGCGACAGCGTTGAGGAAGTCGACCATCTTCATAGCGTCGCTCTTGGACGAGTAGTAGAAATCGAGACCGTCGGGGCGTTCCTTGATGTTGATGGTGAAGGAGTGCGCCTTGTGCTTGAGAATGAGCTGTTCGAGGAAGTAGAACGTCTTCTTGTGGTCGACGCGCTGGCGGACCTGGACGATGGCCTTCCAGTTGTCGTTGGCCATGCGACGCTGGCACTGAGGGCACTGCAGGCTCTGCACGACAAACTCAATGACGAACGCGTGTCTGACGATGGCGCCGTTGAAGTCCTTCTCAATGACGACCTTGACCTTGATGCGCCTCGAGTGGGGCTCTGTCCAGATGAAACCGGCGTCCTGGACACGCACCTTGCCGAGGCCGCGGATTTTCTTGAGGCAGAGCGTGAGGAGCTCGCGCGATTCGAGCTCGGCGACCAGCCAGTTCTGGCCGTTGTGGTTGAGGTATCGCTCGCAGTTGCGGCACCAGTTGAGGATGCCATGCTTGGCAATGCCGTCGGTGATGTCGACCTCGTTGCGGATGCAATCGACGCACATGTTGGCGGGGTTTGGCGGGATGAGCGTGCCGCAGACCGCGCACAGACTAACAAAGCAAGCCAAAGAAAGAGAGAGAGAGAGAATGATAAAAAAACGACAGTGTTAGCAATCGCATAGTGCAATGATGAGTAGGGGAAAAGTCAAACGCAGCGCGGTTGGATTCTGAGCAAGCGAGACAGAGAGAGAGAGAGCGCTCGTTCACGCTTGCCCCACTCCAACGCACCCCCCCCACCAAAAGATAGCTGCTTTTTGTTGCTTAGAGGTTGACCAGCTCTCGCATGTGAATGTCACGACAGTCAGAGTGT
>NW_011887302.1:103415-240349 GCF_000151315.2 Capsaspora owczarzaki ATCC 30864 | reverse complement strand
TTCTGAGCGGCTTCTCTGTTCTTCCCCACATGGTTGTCGCCCTCCTTCACTTCCCCCTTCACTTCCTCTCGCTCTCTCTCATTCACCTCTCTTCTCTTCTCAGTCTGCTTGTCTCATACGCTTTCACCCACCCCATCCCCCCACGTTGTCATTGACCTACTCCGCACCCGTCTCACTTTCACTGCGCTGTTGGTCTGTCGTCAGTTTCCACCACATGGACTTTTTACTGCCTTCTCCTCACTCACATCACTCACATCACTCACTCACTCATTCACTTACTCACTCTCACTGACTCTCACTCTCATTCTACCAACATAAAGAGTACGCGTTTGTTCCAGAACTCCCGAGCTCAACAGCAGAACGGAGGAATACGCGATACCATTGTATTGTACTGTATTCGTATTGTGCAATACGAGTATTCTTCCGTCTCCATTCAAATATCCAATGTGGTGTTCACTCTCTCAACTGGCTCGTCGCATTCTGTGTTTTGCTTATTGTTTTGTAAATCGCTTACATCTTCTGCTGGATGGCGGCCTGCGGAGTGTAGTACTCGAATCCGCCAGCCTGGTGCTGGTGATGGTGGCCGTCCATTGTGAAACACGGAGAAGCAGAAAGTAGGACTGGAGCTTTGAAAAGTGAAAGACGCTGATCACAAACAATCAAAAACTCAGAAGCGGATATCAACGAGATGGAGTGAGTGGGGACGAGATGGACCATTCTGTCAATCTGAGCAACTTGGCGAAAACAAGTGGTTTGAACGCCCGAAACCATTTGCCGACAAGCACACGCACAAGCACAAGCCGCACACACACTCACTCACATTCATACGCACCTACGAACACATGCAGATATGCATGCTTGGGCGTTGGGATGGCTCTGGTGAGGGCCTCTGTATGTGAATATTCCCGGATCAAACATCTTGTTCGAAATGTAGATCGCCTTTTCCCTCCGCCGTGTCCCAACAAAAATAACTCAATGTTACACTCGCTCACCCATTGCATCAATTGCGCAAAAACAAAGCGTGACTACGAAACACGTCCTCGGCGCGGGATCCGAAAAGACGGGAATTCCCCAACAAAACGGAGGCCAGTCTTTTCATTTTTATTTTCATTTTATACTCTTTCCTCACTAAATCCTCCACATTTCAGCTACCAAAAAGCCACTTCCAACCAATCAGCCAAACCAAAACCAACCAAACCAAAACCAACCCAACCACACAATCACGGACGGCCTCTGTCGAGTCAGGAAATGGTGCTTCTGGTTGCGTGCGAGTGCCTCAACGTCAAGCTGCGGCTGGTCGACAGCTCGCTGAGCTACACAACGACAACGGACGGAACGACCGCGTCCACGCCGCTGCCGGCAGACCGAGTGGTTGGCGACATGCTCCGCAAGCCCATCGCCGCCGCCGTGGTGGCTGAGCGCCCGGAGCCCATCTTTGCGCCTGCGACGGGCGAGGATGCAGCAAGTGACCTGACCACGTCGCTCTCTGGCTCTGCGCCGTCGTCGCTGGCGTCCAGCACGGTCATCACTGCTAGTACTGCTGCTACTGCTGCTACTGCTGCAGGAGCACCCGCGCTCGTGGTTGGAGGTGGCCAGCAGCCGCACCCAGCCGAGCAAGACCCGTTCCTTGCCTCGTGGTTTGGCACCAGCAGCGCGGCAACGTCTCACTCGACCACCACCGCCACGACCACCACTACGAATGCTGCGACTGTGGACGCACCAGGGGCGAGCGCAGGTGGCCTCTGCGTCGGCACGCTCGGGCTCGGTGGCGCCGTCGTCGAGCTTGCCGGGCTCACCCGATACCGCAAGGTTTTTGAGTGCTACCCGGCAACACCAAGTCACAGTAATAACGCCACTGCTGCGAATGCACAGAGCACGACCACAGCCACAGTTGTCGCTGGCGATCTACACCGCGAGGCTGTTTGGACTGTCACAAGGTAACAAAACAACTTGAGCTTGATGCGCAAAAAGCAACTAAAGGGGGGAAGGGTCCCAAAGGTCCACATACATCGAACAAATGCTGTTCGGTTGCTATGCCAGGCTGCAAACACTTTGGCTTCTCACTTTAATGCTGCTGGTTTTTGTCCACCACACTTTGCGTTTGGTAGGTGCGTCAACTGCGAAATGGATGTGTTTGCCTCATTCCGACCGCTGGGTGTCTCGTGCTCGCGGCCAAACGCTCCAACGCTAGCAGCACTTCTCCCCAAAACAGCAATATTGACCTCGTCCAAGCTCATTGTTGGCCAAGAGGCCGTTGCGCGCCGACAGACACAGGAGAATTACTCGCCCATTTTCCGGGTGATTCTAGACCCGCTCAGTCCCTCCGAGCTTGCTGATGCAGGTACAGACACCCAAATAACCCCCACACCTTCCTCTTACAGATGGTGTTGCGTTGTTTTTGAAACACATGGAGGAGAAGGAGAAGGAGCAACAATACTTTTGCTCATCCTCTTTTTTGTTTCCAAAACCAATCGCAGCTGCGGTGTTGGAAAAATCAAACGATCTTTTGCAAGCTCTGCAAGAGCAAGTGACTTCACAGCTCAAGCGGGAAAAGGACGCGTCGGAAGCACGCATCAAGTAAGCGTTTTGCTATCCTGTTGTTTCTGCGCGGTTTGACCATCAAACCCTGACTCTCTTCACGCTTTTCACCCAGGGCGTACATTGACAAGGAACACGCCGACTACACAAAACTGGAAAAGTCAGCCCACGATGTCAAGTTCACCCTGTTCCACAAACTGGCAGGACTCCGTCAGCAGGCAATTGCCACCGCCATTTCCGATGCCATGGGCGATGCATTAAACGACGTTCTGGGCAACGATTCGCCGGTATTCTCGCCGTTGAGCGCCAGCAAGTCACCAAAGTCTGGCCTCGCGCAGGTTGCGAGCCAACTTCAACATCTGGCCGCAATGGAGGCAGTTCCGGCGGTGGTGGTCACAACCGAGCAAGGACCTCAACGGTTCTCTCCAGCCGGCTACAACGGTCACCGAGGCTCGCCTTCATCCGTGCTGGGCGCTTCAGCGCGCGAGAACAGCGACATCCCGACCCTGAGCACTGTTGGCGTGCGCATCCCTCCTGCTTCATTCACGGCATCGCCGCGCTTCCCTGTCGTTCCGCCGTCGTCTGTTGCCGGCTCTTTCATCCCTCCGTCCTCAGTGTCAAACGCCTCCCGGTTTTCCAGTGCGCTGAGCGAAGGTCTAAAATCCGTTGCGTCCGATTCTGGTCAGATATCCTTGTTGGTTGGTTTTTTGGCTTTTCTTGGTCTTGTGCAACTGCACTCACTGTTTCCCCCTCTCGTCCTTGTTATACTGGACTGCTGATTTTGATCTCGACACAGATGCACCTCCCACAACCTCGACAGACGTACGTGAGCAGCTTTCGTTTGTTGATTTGTTGCGTGTGCTGACATCTCACTCTTTACCTTTTGTACGCAACTGCACCAGTCTCCCAAACTGCTCAATCGGATTGTCTGGAACAAGGGTGCTTCGTCCAACTCTGGCTCACAGCATTCTAATGTACGAATTTTGTAATGTTGAATTTTTTTGTTTGCTTTTGAACTCGCTCGGTCTCTTGTGTCTGACTTGCCCTTTGCGCGATATTGCCAACTTCAGCTGTCCAAGAGCGTGCCTGCATCGCGAGTCAACTTTGGTGGACGCCGCGACAGTGGTAACGTTTCCAGCATGTCCATCGACATTTTTCATGATGTAACTGTGACTTACTGTCTTACCTTGTCTTGCCAGATTCCTCGGATGCCCTATTTGACATGGATGGATTTGAAAGCTCTTCATCCACAGACAGACACCGTCGGAATGACAGTAGGTTTAGTTTGAGCATGTCAGTTTGAATTCGTTTTGTTTGTTTGATGCTAACAGGCGCATCTCGGGCTTTCTTGTGTGTTTCTCCGCCATCAGCCTTTGATGAGGAGGACGAAGAGGACGCCTTGGAAGAGGGCGCCTCCACTGGAAGGCAACTTGCAGCTCCGGCTGCTGACGGAATGGCATTGTACGCCTCGTCCGTTCCGATGGGTATTCCGGCTCGTGCCGCGGCAAGCTTTGTCGCCGATGACGACAGCATGGCATACCGCTCGCGAGGCTTGCAAGTTCCAGGATCTCCTGAAACCGATCGGGTAAGTCACGCTCAACTGCATTTTGCAGTTGTCTTGTTGGTCTGTTTCCATCCCTCGCTCACACCACGTTGTTTTCCACTCTCAGATGCAAGATCTGGCAGCGTCCATTCGCGAGTTGTCTCGGCTTTCCGTCAACGACTCGACAGCGACATTTGGCGATCTTCCTCGGCGCAAAATGTCGACCATTCTTTAGCGAAACAGTTTGCTTTGCGTGTTCGTTTATGTGGCACCCAATGACACTCAATTTATCTCAAACCATCGTCACATCAGAATATTCTGTCTCATGTGTGTGTTTGTGAAGTCCTGGAATGATTCCAGCATCTACAGGCAGAAGTGTTGCTTGCGAATTGAGAGAAAGAAAAAGGTCGAAATCAAAGCATCCTGCTCATGGAAGAAAACGGAATTTAAAGCAACATGCTTATTCGATTGCAGTCATCACAACTCAACACAAGCATAAAAACGCCAGGATTGATTAGAAAGTTGGCCAGTCAAAGCAAAGCAAATCATCACAATCACGTCTTGCAGTGGTCGCAAACACGACGCAATCCACACCTGACAACAGCAACACGCCCAAAAAACAGACAACACGATATCTAAACACACTATCACAATAGTTTCAAAAGCAATGTGACGCTCACTCTCTACTCTGCCACCAACGGACACAAGTTCATCGTGTCCGCCTCATACTCGAGCCCAGTCGCGCTGCTGACAGTCAGAGCGGCGAGCGACTCTTCCGTGAGCGCAATGCCTCCAGTGAGATTCATGCCGATATCCAGACGAGGCGTCTTCTCAACGTCCTCGCACACTTTCTGGCACTCCTTGACCGACAGCAAGTGGAAGTTGCGGCGGGTGCAAATATACTGGACGATTTTGCCCGTCGCGTCAGTGACTGGGTTGATGGTAGCCTCGCACGCGAATGGACGGTCTGGGAACAAGAAGAAAGAAAAAAAAAGTAAAAAAAAAAAAAAAAAAAAACAAAAAAATGAGACTTTTGATCCACAACAAGCACACAGAGCAGACAGAGGCAACGTACTGTCTTTGCGCTTTCCAAGAATGTATCCAGTCCAGACAGAGCCCTTCTCAATATTCTCCCGAATGTCGGCGGCCTTCTTTTGCATCAACGCTGCAAAACAGAATCATTCGCCAAAGTGAGTATGCCATCCAGACACGCAAAATCAACCAAACAGCGCGAATACGTACGGCAGGTAGGGCAGCCGACAACTTCCTTCAAGAAGCGACCAATCACTTCATGCTTGGGATAGCCCAATACAATTTCCCACATGTGATCCACGAAAATGTAGCGCATGTCAGGGTCGGTGATTTCAACAGTCATAATGTTCGAAACCTGCACAGAGTGCTGGACGCGCAGCTTCTCCTGTTGGAGCTGGATGATGGCCGCGCGTGCTTGCTGGTTTTCCTTTATCAAGGCGTTGTTGGCATTCTTGGTCTGGTTTACATACTCGGTTGCCTTGCGGATGATGGTCGCCTTGGACGGGCTTTGAAGCGAAGCGAGAGCAGGGACGGACAGGACGAGCTCGGCAATGGACTGGCGAACCTTCTCGCGAGACCGCGCCTCGGTGGAGCGTCGCGTGGTTGTCGTTTGGCTGGCAGACGTCTTGGTGGGCAAGCCGTTGCCCAAGCTGAACGAGACGCCGCTGTCTTGCTGGCGCGGAGTGGAGTTGTACGATGCGTCTTGCGGCGAGAACGGGATGGTGGTAAACTGAATGGGCGACGTTTGCTGGTTGAACACACTCACGCTAGGGGAGCTGCTGACATCTGAATGCGGTGACAAGACAGAGTCGCCCGCCTGCTGATGCCGTGTCAGGTTTGCAACGGAGAATCGGCCGTCGGGAACTGGATGTTGTCGAAAATGTTCTGGAGCTGAGCGTCTTCGACAGTCCAAGTGGACACTTCATCGTCGCCGTCCATGAGGCTCTGTTGACTGGGTTGTTTCTGCGGTTGTTGTTGCTGCTGCTGTTGTTGCTGCTGCTGTTGAGCGCGGGCTTGCATGTATGGAATGGCTTGCTCGGTGACGGGCTGACTTTCGTGGCCCTGCGAGTGATCAAAGAGACGCTGTGCAAACGCGGTGGCTTCGTTCTGGTACGAGCCGAGGTTGTTGGCGAGACGGTTCAAGACATCCTCCATCGGGTAGCCAAAGTCGGCGTTCTCGGCCGTGTTTTGGGCGTACATGTCGTTCAGGATGGTGTCAATCAGGTTGTCCTCGCCGGGAAGCAGCGCGCCCACGTCAAGAGGCCCTTGCGATGGCACAAACAGCGCCGCAGCATCCTCATCGGCGAACGGGGTCGTGAGCGGGGAGGCCGAGAAGGTCGTCACGGGCAAGTTGTTGGCCACCGGCGTCGCAGACACGACCTGGTGGTGGTGCTGCTGTTGCTGCAGCTGGTGGAGCTGCTCCTGCTGCTGCTGTTGCTGCTGGGCTGCAGCAATGCGCTCGCGGATGGTCATGTGCACAAACGGCTCGCCCGACGAGACGACGACCGACTGCTTGGCGGGAATGAACGCGACATCGTCGAGCGGGACGCCCAGATCTGTAAACAGGCGGGCCTAAACCAGACAAAGAAGAAAACAAAAAACAGATGAGTGAATAGAGACGAAAAAAAGTGAGTGAGTCGACCTCAAAAGCATCAAAAGTTAAAAAAAAAAAAAAAATCAATGGAAAAGCTAATGCGGAACAAAAAAAAAAAGAAAAAAAAAAGAAAAAAAAAAAAAAAGAAAAAAAAAAGAAAAAAAAAAGAAAAAAAAAAAAGCGAAGAGAAAGAGAGAAGCACACATGTTGGGTGGGAATGGCGCGTTCCTCCACACTCTGCCTTGGCGCCCCTTCGCTGTCGCTGTCTTTGGTGGTGCTTGCTCTGTAGCACAAACAGCGGAATCAGCATCGCACTGCGCGAGCACGACCGCAGAAAAGCAAAAAAGTCGAAAGAATCGCTTTTTTTGTCCGCGTTCTTGCTTCGTTTCGCTGGGACGACATTGACTCGCACTTTCAACCCAACCCCACCTCTCAACGAGCTGAAGGACACCGTGCTCCCCTTTGCAGACTGGCCGTCGCACTTGGCGTCGTCAGCCCTTTCGTCGCTCTCCTTCAATGTTGGTTTTTTTTTTCCCGGTTTTTTTTTTTTTTTTTTTTTTGTGTTTACCTTTGAGTTTGGCGTGCCGTAGAGTCGCTCGTGGCAGCGGCTGCGCGCCTCGTCAATGTGCCAGTCGTCAAACACAAAGAACGGGCGCGCTTGGGCGGCCTCCAGCAAGCCGTCGTTGCGGAAGAGCGTCACGTAGACCTTGGCCATCAATGAAGTTTTCGATTTTTTTTTTTTTTGCTTTTAGTGAATATTAGTGAGCGATTTGTTTGATCGAGATGCGTTGGCCGATACGGATTGGGTCAACTAAAAAGCAGAGCCAGAATGCAAAATGGTAGCGTTCTGGAAGCTTCGAAGGAAAAATGGAAATGATGACTGGAAACACGGAGATTTTTATCTGAGGGTTTTTTCCATTGCCGCCCAACAATCCAACACATGCCCAGCACGATTCTCTGTGACATTGGGCGTTGTGCAATGCGATATGCTGTCGACGCAATGAGACAGAGGAAGTGGATCCGAAGTGAAAACCGGGGAAAACCAAAAAAAAAAAAAAAGAAAAAAAAAGAACGAATCGATTGTCATCGTGAGAAACTCGAGCCATGCATTGGCCGCAATGGGCACATTACTGGAACGCAGCGAAAGGAAAGGTGCTCAAAAGTGGCCACGACAGTGTTCGGGGGAGAAAAACAAAAGTTGCAAAAGTTTCCAGAGACAGCTTGAATTGGACGAAATGAATTGCGCCGCATGTGAGGAACAAGCAAAAACAAGCACAGAATCAACGAGCTGGTCACACACTCCATTGGATTTAACATGAACAGCTGAACCATCGGAGCAGACAGGCACAAGCATGTCCGAGAGCTTTCATTGGGGAGGAACATTGCCGATCGACTTGAGAACATGCTCGTACACGGTGACGCCACGCACAAACACGGCCTCGTTCAAGAACTCGTTGTGATCGTGCAAAAGGATGGGGGTGTTGTTGATGGGCGAGAATCCGAGCGCAGGGATTGATTTCTGTCCACCCAAAAACCAACATTCAGCGACGTGTGGCAGTAACAACATCTCGCTCTCCCCGGCACAGTGCTTCAGCTACACACCTGGCGAATGTAGCGAGAATCCGTCGCGGCAGGGAAGATCTCGGTGACAAGAGTCAGGGCCCTGTGGAATCACGGAGGCGATCACTCGTCAGCATTCAAGTCCAGAAAACAATAAAGCCCAACCAAACCGTACTGAGCATCGCAGGCAGTCTTGAACGCCTTCCACCACACGTTGTTATCATCGAGAACCGTCATCTGGTTGTTCTCAAACTTTGAGACAAACTCAAAAGTAACTCCCTCCTCGCTGGAGGTCCAGACACCAAGTTGCTTTTCGAACTCGACCAGATCGACCGTTGGAGGGATGCGAATGTCAAAGCCTGCCGAAACGAATCAAGGCGAATGAGTAGCCGTCCCAATGTGCCACGCGCAAGAGATCAAAACAGCATCCAAGCCAAACCCGTACCGGCAGAAGCCTCCGCTGGCACAATGTTGAACTGCACACCGCCTTCCAACATGGTCAGATTCAGCGTGGTGACATCTCCCAGCGTCTTGGCCTCGCCAGATTCGAGCAAGCTCTTTTGTTGTTGACGGAAAGCCAAGAACTTTTCAATGACGCGCATCTGAAAAAAGAAATAGGAGAGTGAGTTGGGTGCCAAATCACAAAGCCACGCCTGTTTTTGAGCAGTATTGTACCAGCTTCTCGGTGGCAGTGTTCTCGACAAAGCGGCTGCCATGTCCAGGTCGACCCACAGCCTTCACACGAACCCCTGCAACGAACAGTCAACAATTCAGCGGATGCAAAAGGTGAGTGCTGAATGCAATGCAAAGGCGCTCTCAACAACAAATTCAGTTTTGTTGGGAAAAAAATAACATACACCATGGAGCTCGCTCGCCATAGTACACGGTGAAGGCGTCGGTTTCGTTGGCCAGACCTTCGTCCAGTGCAAATCCAATGTTCAATGCCTTGAAACGTTCGTGATCGACGAACAGTTCCATGCCAGAGTGACCGCCAATCTCCTCATCTGTTTGGGATGGCACGGCGTGTTATCGGTCAGTTGCGTCAGATCAATTCCGAAATCAACGAAAACCCAGAACGAACGCGCATCGCTGGAACGTGCAATTGACTTACCAGGAACGAATGTGAGATGGAGAGTACGAGCCAATCGCACGCCTTGAGCAATCAGATTACGAACTGCTTCAATGTACCTGCGAATTGCGAGAGCGGAAGGAAGTGAGAAACGCGAGTCGATGCCAAAACAACGAGACCGGAGCAACCAACATACTGAATGGCAACGCATTTCATGTCTTGCGTGCCGCGGCCAATGATGTCACCATTCTCCAGCTTGGTGGCATCGAACGGTCCATGGGTCCAGAACTCCTCAAACACGGGCACAACTAAATGCGCAAAACAAGCATTTTGGTGAGAACTCGACAACAACTTTGGCGACTCTAAATACGATCCAATCCAACGCCACGTGAATTTCCTTCTCCGAGTCTCGAATTACCGTCAGTGTGAGCATTAAGCATGATGGAAGGAAGCTCGGGCGACGTGCCAATCCAGGACATGATTGCAATCACCTTGCCAGGAGCAACCTGACAACCAAAAATAGTGATGCAGTGAGTTGCCAGTGTCCAAATGATCATCTCGCAGTATCAAGATCATGCTCATGACTTTTGATCATGATGGACGATTCTTGGTGATCCTTGAATGATGCTAATGACCTTGGTGATCATGATCATGATCATGAGCGTTACCTCGATCGTCTCGAACGGCAGGTGCAGCTCGCCCGCCATGCGACGGAGGAAGTGCAGCGCGGTGTCGTAGTCTGGGTTGGGATGCACTGTCTTGATGCGGAGGAACTCGCGGAAGTTCTTGACGGCCTGCGACTCGGAGGCGTCGTCGGAGGCGAGCTTGAGCAGCTTGCGCGCCTGAGCGACATCCGCCGCAGTGGTGGCTGTGGCCGTCGCAGGGCGCGCGTGCTTGTGGTTGTGGTTGTGATGGTCATGGCCATGCGCGGCGCCGTTCGATGCAGGGTGGTCTGAGGCGTCGGCTTCCGAGGCAGTGCGCTTCGCGCCGTGGTGATCAGACATGGATGATGCTAAACTGTGAGATTATGGAAAAATAAAAGAGTGATTAGTTCAAAATCTAAGACAAGAGCTCACGATTGGGGAATATTGGCTCAAGAGAGAAAGAAAATGGATCACCCCGAGATGATTCAGATTTCGTTGACAATAACAAGAAACAGCAACAGGCAACAAAACAACAGCAGATACACCAAAGCGACACGGCACCATGGACAAGCTTGGATGGCAGATCAGAGCAAAGCGCCAATGTCGCGAATGGCAGTGCCATCCTGGAACGCCGCCAGCGATGCGACGAGCTGAGAAAAGCTTGGGCGCAGAGTTGGTGTCATGTTCCAGCAGCTCAGCATCAAATGGTAGAATCCAAGCGAGCAATTTTCGGGCATGGGCAGTCGACCACCGGCTTCGACATGAGCCAAAATATCACGCGCTTCAATCTTGCCGTATGGCTTGTCGCCGTAACTACAGCATTCCCCTACAAAGAAGCAAAACAGTCGCCAGAAATAAGCGACAACACACCACTTACTGCACGCCACCACACATCCATCAACTTACAGGCAGTCACACCGAACGACCAGACATCAGACATTGAAGAAAACTTCCGTTGCGTGAGAGCTTCCGGTGCCATCCACTAGGAGGAGCAACTGCAATCAGCATCACCTCGTCCAAACATTTACTGCCAGCACACCTTCGACTCACCTTTGCAGGAACCTTGCCACGCGTTTGCATGCGATAGTAATCGCTCTCGTCCGCCAGCTCGCGAGAAAGACCAAAGTCGGCAATCTTCACGACCATGTTTTGCCCCACAAGGCAGTTGCGTGCGGCAAGATCACGGTGCACAAAGTGGAGCGTGCCAAGATACTCCATGCCCAGTGCAATCTGACGAATGGCATGAACCTGCTCGTTCTCAGACCACCAAAGCGACTTGTTTTTCGATGTTTCCAGCAATGATCGCAAATCTCCGTATCGCACAAACTCAATCAGGACGAGATGAGGCTCCGACTCGACGAGAGCCGCAAGCAAGTGCACAACGTTCGGATGCACAAACGGCGCCATGAGTCTCGCCTCGCTTTCAAAGTCCTTGCGGGATTTCTCGTCTGCGTTGGACTTGAGAGACTTGACTGCAACTTGCACCCTTTCAGAGGATGTAGATCCAAGCAGGCTTTGGGCGCGTGGCGGCAGAACGGCGAACGGCACTTCGCCCAACGACACATCACCAAAGTTGCCGCTAGCCAAATGCTTGACAATCGCCAGACCTTCACGAATGCGATGAGAGTTGCTGCCTGTCATGTAGACGTTTTCATTGTCGTAGATGTCGTCTGGGGAGGTCGACGAGACGGCGTGGTACAGAGGTTCCGACGTGGACTTTTCTGGCACTTCATAACTTGGAATGTCGGCTTTGTTCTCACGCACATGCGCGTTCTGCATTTCTTCGTAATGGACATGGGCTTCCTTGTTTTGGCCGCCGGTGGGGGGCTTTTCTGGCATCTCGTACCGAGAAGCACCTTCTGTGCCCTGGCGCTCGGGCATTTCGTACCGCGAAACGCCTTCTGGACTTGTGCGCTCGGGCATTTCATATCTTGAAGTGTTTGCTGAGCTTGGACGATCAGGGTTTGTCTCGGGGACGGCATACTGCGCAGGTCCTTGCAGGTCTTCGTGATTTGGAGACTTTTCTGGCATTTCGTACCGCAAAGCGCCTTCCGCGTTCTGACGCTCGGGGCGCGCCACTGGTGCTGCATAATGACTGTCGCCTTCTGTGCCCTCACGTTCGGGGCTTTTCTGCGGAAGCTCGTACGAAGCACCTTCGGGATTCTGATGTATGGGGTTTGCCTGCAGAACCGTATAATGCGCATCGCTGTCTTTGGATGCGGACTTGGCAAGCAGAGAATTGTTCATCTCTACCGTATCGTGATAGACGGGCTCGGAAGAGTCCTTGACTGGACGTTGCGATCGACGGCGTCGGACGAGGAAAACGGCGAGCGCAATCAAACCAACGCCCACAACCGAAGCAACCGCGGCAGCGATTGCCGCCACTGGAGACGAGGCAGCGGAATCCCCCTGCGGAGAGCTTGAGGCGACAGAAGCAGCAGACGTCTGCCATGCCGACGAAGCGCTGGCGGCGGAGGCAGACGCAACAGAGGCAGAGATGGCAGACGTTGCTGAAGCAAGTGACGCGACCGACGCGGATTTCGTGGAGGCAACGGACGCAGCAGACGCGGAGATGGCAGAAGTCGCCGAAGCCCGAGAGGCGACCGATGCGGAGCTCGCTGAGGCAGCGAACACGGCAGAAGCACTGGACGCAACAGAGGCAATCAAGGCGAGAGACGAGTTTGTGGCCGCCGATGCAAGGCAGTATCCGCTCTTCATGTCGTAACCGTCATAGCACACCGTGCAACGATTGCCGACAGTGCATTGTAGACAGTTGGCTCCGCAGCACGAGCCGGAGCCGACGTCAAAGCAAGTGGCACATACTTTATCGCACTCTGCAGGCAAAACAATGTGAACGGACTCCGCTCAATGCCAATGAAATCCACAGGCCACTTGAAAAAAACAACCAAGAAGACTTACTGTAAGGCGCGGTCGCGGTGCCATACATGCTGGGCGGAGCAGCAGTATTCCCGCCAAAGGTAAAGTTGTTGGGTGCCAGGACAGGACTGTTGCCGTCCACAGATGACCAGTACAGGTCTGGATCATTTTGCAAGCCTTTGAACAGGCCAGGGGGCAAAGTTGTGATGGGATTGTCATTCAAACTCCTGCAAGTCACACCGCGTGAGAAATAGGTTCAGAGTCTGCAGCAGAACGATTCGCTTACAAGGTCGACACCGTAGTCAGCTCGGCAAATGCGTCCGCTGGAATGTTGATGATTTGGTTGTGATCCAGGCGTCTATTGGGCATTGGACAACAGAGTGAGCGCATCCTTCTTGTAGCTTCATGGCCAAAGTCGGACCTCCTTACAACTGTGATAGTG
Organism: Capsaspora owczarzaki ATCC 30864; assembly: GCF_000151315.2. Classification (NCBI taxonomy): domain Eukaryota; class Filasterea; order Ministeriida; family Capsasporidae; genus Capsaspora; species Capsaspora owczarzaki. The sequence continues at coordinate 227,050 of NW_011887302.1, read as the reverse complement.
AGGCCAACCCGGTAAAGGCCTTTGCAGGAATGCTGACAATAGAGTTGCTGTTCAGTAGTCTATCAAAGGTAGGCAGGTTGAGTGAATCCTCCCCATATGTTCCATTTTTCCATTTCAGTAGCACCGTGGTTGTTTACAGAGAGTTTAGCGCCGGCAACCCGGCAAAAGCCTCTGGAGCCAAACTGGTGATTTTTTGATTGCTCAGATCTCTGTCATGTGCAAGGAGAGAGGTGAGCCAATTGCCATTGCTCCATCTTGGCTCAGAAATGATCGGCTTACAGAGTCGACAGCGCAGTCAACCCGGCAAAGGTGCCAGCAGAAATGCTGGTCAGTTGGTTGGAGCCCAGGGCGCTACCAATTCGGAGAACCGTTTGAATCATTTCTATTCTTGCACCCATAACAAAAAATCACTTGCTTACAGGCGAGTCAGCGCGCCAAGCCCGGAAAAGGCGTTGGCTGAAAGGCGGGTGATGTTGTTGCGGTCCAGGTCTCTATCAATCGGAGGCACTTGTAAATCCACGATTTTCTGGTCCCCGACTCGACAAAAAGCCGCCTGCTTACATGCGATTCAGAGCAGTAAGCTGGCGAAAGACCTCTACATCGGAGATTTGGTTGCTGGAGAGAATTCTGTCGAACGCGGGCAGTTTGAGCTCATCATTCGTCCTTGGTTCCGACTTGGCAAATAAATCGTCGGCTTACAGCCATGTCAGCGCGCTCAGTCCGGTAAAGGCACTTGCAGAAATGGTGGAGATTTGGTTCAGCGTGAGAGTTCTGCCGCGCCAAAGGAAACTCGAGTTAGTTCTTTGCGTTCTCGCTTCAATACCAACGCCTGCTTACAAGGAAGTCAATACAGTCAGCCCGGTAAAAGAGTCAGCAGCAATGCTGGTGATTTGGTTTTGGTGCAGCCATCTGGAGGTGTCGGGAAAAGGAAGGTGAGATTGGCGGGGACTGGATTTCGTTCGTCACCGAGGCCATTCTCTTACAGCACGGTCGTGGTTGCAGGAATTGCGCTTGGAACAGCTGTGAGCGCCTTGTTTGCGCAATCGACGGTACTCCCTGAGCATGAACACACTCCCGGGTCGCAAGCATTGACGGCATGCGACAGCGTGACCTGCATGGCAATACCCAGCAGAACAAGCACCACCATCGCAGCGATGGAGCACGTTCCTGGCTTTGTTGTCATTTCTAAACATCCGTTCAAGCAGCATGTATCAATATGTAAAAAGTGAGCACCATCTTGAGCCCGCGATCGCACAAGGCAGCGTTTGTTGGTTTAGTCCAAAGTGCTTTTCTTCCGACGATTTTTCTCGTTCCCAACTCCAGATTTGCCACAGGATTAAATGTACGTCTCAAAATGCACACACAACAACTGACTCTGTTGCATGACCGCACCTCCAAATGACCGTACAAATCGAGACTCAAAAAGTACAAGTTGAAAAGTTAAAAATTAGCACCAAACTTCAACCCAAATCTGGGTGTCAACTCCCAAAACAGGTGTTCATGCGGGTGAGCTCGCTGCTTTCCACGGCGACGGTTCCACTATCATGGTGTTCTGACTTCTGCTACCGTCACCACTGCCCACTGGGTGATGATTCATACGGCTCTCATTGCGTTGAGCCTGATGATGCACGAGGCTACATGATTTTTTTTTTTTTTTTTGTTGTTGTTGTTTGGTGCTTGTCTTCACACCCAAACCCGCTCCGAGCGAGCCGCACTTCCACCCTCCAGCAGCCTGGATGTACATGGATCATCATCGTGATGGAGCAGCTGGCGATAGGAAAGAGCGAGAGAGCAGCGCTCAAGCGAAGGGGGAACAGGAACAGGGGAGGGGGTTGCCCATAAGCGAATCAATAAAAATAATCATCGAAAACCACAAGAAAGTCAAAGCCAAACCGAAGGAAACAAGGACTACGCGTCGGGGTTGGTGTCGCTCAAACAAGATGAAGCTTGTGTATTGAATTGTATTTTATCCGAATGCAAGGAAAAAAAAACCAAATCAACAAGCGCGAGCCAAACTTGCATAAATTTGTTGTTGGCAGATGGAGATTGAGATTTAGAGGAAATCGGCTTTGCATGTGAGGCACGCGAAATTGGGCCTTGTCCCGCGGAATAGCGCCAAACAATGATTGTGAAGCTTGCCACCACACCCTGATTGCTTACACACTTGGCCCTGTCCCAATACAACAAGGCACGTTTCAAAAATGAGAACCAAGAATCCTCCACAACCTTCCACCTCAAGCAAGCCAGCAATGCCATATGGCAAAAACCACATTCACAACCCAACGACTTACTCGGAAAACCAAAGAAGAGCAGGCTGCGCAAGCAATCACATGCTCTGAGAAAGATTCTTTTAGATGCGGCTCGAGCTCCAAAATGGTCCGTGTTGTCAGCGACAGCGTTCCTCTGTGCACGAGAAGATGATAAAAAAGCGTATTCCAGCTCAGTGAGATGCCTTTTTACAAGAGAGAACAGGATCAAATCCAAACACAGGCATTGCGATGGACATACTCGTCGTCGTGAATCCAGCCATCGTGCGTAAACTTTCGCACGGCAACCTCGGCTGCTGCCTTGGTTAATGGCCTGGTGAGTAATGGCGCCACATTGTCCACGTCGATCGACGAAGCCGTGCCCGAATCGGACAGTGTGATTAACTCGACCTGCCAGAGAGAGAGAGAGCAAGACAGAGAGAGGGAAAAAAAAGCATCGCCACGCCACCATCAAGCATTGCCGTAAGCTACTGCACTCTCTCACTGCAACACCAAAGCACAAGAGCAAGGACAAACGAGGCGAGCAACAATCTAAGACGCGTTACAAGCTTGTTCAAGAGCTCCATCTCCTGCGGCTCATAGTCTGAGGCCATCTTGGAGATCTCGTCTGCATATCTGTTGACCTACGAAAAACCAGCAATTGGATGGCGAAGTGAGCCAGGAGCGCGTTTTGCCGCCCTCGAATGATTCAATCAAATTACCAATGCAAAGTATCGTCGACCATCGTCTTCGGACTTGACGCTCGTAATGTCGAATGAAATGATGTCTAGATTGGCCTTGATAATCTTGAGAAACTCGTTCAGCGTTCCTGGTTGTTCTGTACGAGCGAATGGTTCAATGGTTGAGTTTTGTATGGAGGTTCCATTGGCAATCGTTGCATGGTGCGACTCCCAGCCCCCCCCCCTGCCCCCCGACTTGCACCGCCGGCTCGGAGCAACCGATCGCCTGGTCTGCAATGCCACTGCCATCTGCCCACCCATCCCTCGACAGACAGCGCTGTCTGTCGTTGGATCCGAAAGCCCGCGTTTTTTTCCCGCGCTTTTATTCCACATTGTCTGCTCCTTTCCCCCCGACTACAGCTCCCCGAGGCTGCTTACTTCCTGTGGCCACGTGCACCTGCTTGAAGAGCTCCTGGAGGTCGTTTTCCGCGATGAGCGTGCGCGACATCAGTGCTTGGACAAACAGGCGGTGGGTGTCTGTCATGCCCTCTTCGCCGAGTCCGATCGAGATGAGTTCAGCCATGGCCAAAGAAAATGTGAAGTAGAATAGAGTGAAGTCGCAATGCGCAGTTTTCCCCGTTTTCCCCCGTCTGAGCTGAAACTTGATCGTTGCAATCGATTCAATCGTGTTTTCTTCAAGCCGGACTTCACCTTTTTGAATCGTTTTCAACCCGTTTTCAAATCGAGTTTCAAATCGAGTCACTTTCTTTTATCTAGCCCGACTTGGACTGCACACACAACAGCCGTCCCCTTGTTCGAGGGTCCAGCCGATTGTCCGGATCAACTTCCCCACACATTTTGCACTGATTTTGGCAACACTCCCCCCTTGTTACAAAAGATTGTTGGAATTGTTTGAAGCTTGTGTGATCAGTCGAACAGGGCAAGTCGGGGTAGAGTATTGGTGACAGCAGTCAAGCAGTACATACGGTCATCAGAGAAACTGCACGGGAAGTTGCTGGTTCAATGCTCAGAAGACCAGCCGAGAAACGACGTTTTGTGCACTTTGCCGAAACAAAAAAACCAAAAAACCAAAAAAAATTAAATAAATAAATAAAATTAACACCGCACTGTTTGAATTCAAACGAAGGGATGCGTCGTGAAAAGGCATCGAGTCCGGAAGAAGGGAAAGGCGAACGAAAACGACGATTTTTGGCTTTTTTCTTTCTTTTTTTCTCAGAACAGCAATCCTTTTTTCGTATTTTTTTTAATTCTTTGCGGTAAGTCTCAACAAGAGCACGAAGCCGCCTTTCCCTCTTCCTCTTCCGCTTCTTCTTCCTCTTCCGATTGGCGACTTGCCGGGACGCACTGCGATTTTGCTGCTGGGGAGTTGCCGACTGCTGCCGCGGGGGGTGGAAGCGAGCGGGCGGACGCGCGAGCAGGCGAGCGGTCGCTTTGTTTATGAGCAGCTGGCCTTGACCCTCGGCACTCCTCCTCCTCGCTCTCTTTCTCTCTCTTCGTTCCCAGAACGGTCTTCTCCTCTCGCATTTCTACAGTCAGAGAGTGTGAGAGACAACTGAGGTGGGAGGCGCGCTGCAAGGAGCAGCCTGCCTGCACCAAAGCCAATCAAGGTCTGATTTCAGCGGCGGAACTTGGCGGGCTTGTCTCGGCCCGTTTGCGGCCGTGCGGGTGGCTGCGTCATGGATACACGTTGAGTGAGACCCATTGCACTGCCTGTCGACGATGCCTCGTGATGCTGCCATTCGGTCACAGCCGCAAACGGCAACGGAGATGGCCCCCGTCGTGGTTGCTAGGAAGCGCAGTCTGTTCCCTGTTTTCCGTTACCCGGTCCCCCTTCCTCCCCTCTTTGCTGACGACGAGTTTGGTTCTTTTCGTTCTTACGGATGTGTCGTTCTGTCTCTCCCACCTAGATTCTAGACCATCGTCCTTCGGGCAAAGCCTCACCAAGCTCGTTTTCATTGCTTTGCTGTTTTTGTTTTGTTCTGCTTGTGCCTCTGCTCCCTCGCTAGCAACCATGCTGAAGCGAGTAGCCTGTACATTGATTTCGCTGGTGCTACTGGCTGGCATTGCTCGCGCCGGGCCTGGAACGCTCAGACTGACATTCTATGGAGTGAATGGAAACAACTGCGATCCTGTCGGCAACGATTGCGACTTTGAAATCCAATCCATTTTTGCATACACCACAAGTTCTGGCACGACCACCGCCAAAGTTTCGCTTGGCGAGAAAGCGGACCAGAATTCGCCTCGCTGGAATTATATTTTCGCCGCAACGTATTTCCCCACATTCACGGTACGTCCCCATTTTTTTTCTTTTCGAACGCTGATTCAGCTGGGCAGCGTTGCGTAGTTTGAGTGGGTTGTTTGCCTGGTTTTGGTCTGACCTTGTACTCGTGGGCGTCGGGCACAGGGATCCATCACTTTCAGCATTGATTTGATGGAGAACGATTCGCTTCAAGATGAAGACTACAATGCGGTTACATACAACGTTCCAGTCACCGCAGGTGCTGCAGCAAAGGATGTGACTCTGGGTGGCTTTTGGTACGTCACCAACGTCTACATCAACGTGCAGTTCAACTGCAGCACCGACTACTATGGCAGCACGTGCGACACCTACTGTACGACAAACTCTGGCAATTGCAACTCGTGCAACTCCACAGGTGGCTGTAGCACCTGTGCCACTGGTTACTCTGGCCCGAACTGGCCTTGCACCGCGACCCCCAACTGGTGCACCATTCCCGGTACGGCTGTTGGCGGTGGCACGAGAAGCTGTGCCAACACCATCAATGGCGTTTGTTCAACCTCCTGCAACACTGGCTACACACTGAGCGCTGGCACGGCAGCCTCGACGACGTGCCTCTCGTCACAGGTGTGGTCTTCAGGCAACCCTGGCGTCTGTGTCGTCAACAATAATTACTGCACTGCCAAGGCAGCCCCGACGTACGGCCAAATGTCCTGCACAAACATTTTCGCCTTGAACTCCGTCTGCTCCTTCTCTTGCAGTTCTGGCTATACCTTTGCTGGATCTTCCTCGTTCGCTTGCAACAGCAACACACAAGCATCCGGATCCTGGTCTGCTGGCACAGACCCAACGTGCACGCCCATCACCAACTTCAGCCCAACAGTCCCCGTTCCGAGCGGTGACACCTCATTTAGCACCACCGAGAGTGCCGAGGTGCCCATTGCTTCCATCGTTACTGCATCTTCGGCGTCCATTGCCTCACAAGCGTCAGCATCGGTCGCTTCTGATGTATCTGGTACCTCGGTGCTGTTGGCTTCTGTTGTATCAACCGCATCGGCATCTGCTGCATCCGTTGCATCCTCCATTGTGCAACACAGCAGCGACACCCAAGCCTCAGCTTCAGCAGCTGCCGTCGCTGCTGCTGTTGCTTTTGTTGCCGTTGTTGCGATAATTGCAGCGGTCTTGATCGTGCTGCGACGCCGTCGATTGCAACGACGTTCGGCTGCGCGACCGAAGAACGCTGTAAAGGACTCTGCCGGCCCCGTCTATCAGGAGGCTATTGAAATGACAACATCTCCTCTGGCCCATCCGACGCCAGAACCGACGGACTCTGCCAATCCCATCTATCACGAGGCTTCGGAACTGACAGGCTCCTCCATGCCCCATTCGACGCGAGCTCATAGAGCGGAGGGCAGCTCATCAGCTTACGCCACAGCCGGCCAAAGGCAGCCAGAACCTTTGTACCAAGCCATCCCGACCGCCCCGCCAGAAGAGGTGGTATACGATTATGCGAGCGCCTATGTTGCTGGCAGCAATTCTCGTCGCGTTCGTGAGGGGTTGACGATTGTGAAGCATCTTGCCAGCGGAAACTTTGGCGATGTGGCACTGGGTCAAGTGCCGTTCAGCGTCTTGCCCGAACGAGCGCGAACCTTGCTTGGACCTGCAGCGCCCGAAACCGTGCAGGTTGCAGTCAAGTCGCTCAAGTCTGATGCAGACGAGAAATCCCGCAAGGACTTTGAAAGCGAGGCGAAACTGATGGCACCGTTTGTGCATCTGAATGTCGTGCGCCTTCTTGCGGCTTTGGTCGAGTCAGAGCCCCATCTCGTTCTGCTCGAGTTTGTGCAGTACGGCGATTTGCGCACCCTGCTGCAAAAGTCCAAAAAACAGTCATTCAAGTGGTCTGAGAACGAGCAAATCCATGCGATTCGCCAGATTGCACTCGGGATGGAGTATCTGGGCACGCTCCACTTTGTGCACCGCGATCTCGCCGCGCGCAACTGTCTTGTGGGACAAGGTATGGTGGTCAAGATTGCCGATTTCGGACTTTCTCGCGAGCTGGCCGACGAGAACGATTACTACCGCATGGAAACGCGTGGCAAACTTCCCGTGAAGGTGGGTCAATGGCTGCTTTGGAAGGGTTGCGAGTTTGATACATGTATTAATTCCGTTGAATCCACTTGTATTGTAGTGGATGGCGCCAGAGACAATGACTTTCCGAAAGTTCTCGTCCATGTCCGATGTTTGGTCCTTTGGTGTGACAGCCTGTAAGTATCGCAGTGTTCTGCTAAAGTTAGCGCTTGTATGTCACTCATCGCGGTGTTTGGTTGCAGGGGAATGCTGCTGTTACGGAGAAATGCCTTACGGCAAGTTGAGCGGTCGGGATACCCTGGCTCATGTGGAGGCTGGTGGTCGACTGCCCCAGCCGGAGCACTGCATGCTCGAGCTCTACAACATGATGATGAGTTGCTGGAACATGACACCGGAGTTCCGACCGAGCTTTTCTCAGCTCGTCAAGGTGCTGGCAGGGTTTCAGGATGGGACGACCATTCGCGAGATTGGCGCAATGGTGTAAACGCGCAAACCAAAATGATACTCGTGTTTTTGTTTATGCCAGCCCAAACATGTTCTGTGACGCAGTAGTGTTTGGGCGGCGTAGAAGGGATTCCTTGCGTTTGAACTTTATAACATTTTCCTTGTTGATGATTGGTACTTGTCTGTTCATACAAAGGGTTGCTTCTTTGACCAAACGTTCTTTGTAACTTCTAGTCCGCTCGTTTGCGTCAATTTCTACGCCACAGTTTCGCGGTGAAGGTTGAGGTTGAGGACAATCCTTCTGCTGTTCTCTGATTGCTTCTGCAAGCCCTCGTTCTTTTCTCGGCTCTCCTCTTCGCTGTCGCTATCGCTTTCGCTGTCCTTTATTCTCTTCTTTTGAGCACAAAGTCTAAAGTAGTGCTTGAATCCTCGTGCTTGCACGCGTTTGTGGCCAACAATTCCGCCAAGATTCCCCGCTTTATTTTTTTTTCTACCGTCGTTCGAGGGTCCAGCCGATTGTGTGTGTCAGGATCAACTTCCCACTGATTTTGCACTGATTTTGGCAACCTTCCCCCCCTTGTTAAACAAGATTGTTGGAATTGTTCGAAGCTTGTGTGATCCGTCGAACAGAGCAAGTCGGGGGTAGATTTTTATTCACTCGTTCTCAACTTTTCAATGAAACAAACGAAACTTTGTTTTTCTTTTCATTCATTTCATTTTTTTATTCATTCATTGTTTTTTTTTTTCTGTTTTTTTTTTTTTTTTTTTTTTACACGAATTCTTTTTTTAAAATTTGAACTTTTTTTTTTATTTTTTCTATTTTTTACCGTTTTTTTTTTTCAGAGCTTTTTGATTTTTGAAGAACAGCAAAAGAATGGAATCGAGCGCAGATCGGAACGAGAGCCAGAGCGAGAGCGAGAGCCAGAGCCAGAGCGAGACCGCTGCTACGACGACGAGTGCCGATACGACTACGACGAGTGCCACAAGCCAACAGCCGTCAACCCCAACAAAGTCAAGACTCGCAGCAATCCGCCCGCAGCCGATTGCAACCAACAGCAGCTCACCACAGGGCGGCGGATCAGGCGCAGGAGCAGGCACAGGAGCAGGCACAGGAGCAGGCGCGTCTCCACTGCCAAAGCGCCCGCTGGTCTTCCTGACGAGCGGCATGTCCCGCGTCGGATACGCCACCGTCAGCAGGCTCATGAAGACGCCAGAGGCATTCAACGTGCGTGCAGGCGCGCTGGCGACCCCGCATCCGCCGGGTGGTGGTGGTGGTGGTGGTGGATTGGCCTCACCGCGTCATCCGCCCTCGCCCAGACGCCAGTCGTCCGACGCCGTCACGTCAATGAGCTCGGGCTCGAGCCTGCTGCACACGCGACCTACTACTACTACTGCTGCCGCCGCTGCTGCTGGATCACTTGCAGAGGGCGGGAGTGTCGCCGAAGAGCCGAATAATTCGCTCGGCATCCCCGGCCAGCAACGATCCTCAACGACGTCTCCAGGAACGCCGCGACGTGCATCAAGCGATGTCTCCAACTTGAATCCTGCGCAGGTTGCGGCGATGGAGGCTCGCAGGGCCAAGCGCAGCGCGTCGTTCAACCAATTCACGTCCAGCTTGGGCATTGCCGAAGGCTCCTCCGAGATGGACTTGGCGCTGCTCGACTCTGCAGAGACGTCCATGCGCGGCGCAGACTACCTCTTCATCATCCCTCCAGCAGGGCCGAACGCGCTGGAGAAGGTGTTGAACTACCTGGTCGCCGCCAAGTCGCTCGAGACTGCCATTCGTCACATTGTGCTGCTCTCGGTCACTGGTGCCGAGTTGGGCGCTGGTCCAGCAGCAGCAGCAGCAGCAGCAGCTTCTAGCGGTCCGATAGACAATGCGACCGCTGCCCAGCTGGCTGCGTCGCTCAGCCCGGTATCGTCGGGACCGCAACCCGTCGCGCCAGGGACTCTGCCAACAACAGGGCCACCGCCAGCTTCGTGGGTTCCGTTCGCCAGGCTCTTCCTGATGATGGAGAAGAGTGTGGCCGAGTCTGGCATTCCGTACACCATCATTCGCTGCCCAATGTTCCAAGAAACGCTGCACGCCTGGACCAAGTACTTGCACAACGAGGTCTTCCCGTTGCCGCTCAACTCTTCCAGCTTTTGCCCAATCAGCGTGCATGATGTGGCCAAGGCCGTCTCCGTCATCTTCTCTGCGCCCCACAAGCACGAAAACATGATTTACACCCTCACTGGCCACAAGGCGTACAGCGGCGCAGATGCGGCCAAATCAGCTGCCAAGGTTTTGCAACAAAAGGTCAACCACGTTAATCAGCAGCTGAGCGTCACCCGCAAGTTCCTCGGCGAGTTTTACTTTGATGCCAGCGCGCCAACCGTCGGCGCCCCAGGCCTGGCGTCGGCAACGGGCGCGATGGGCAGTAGCTCGAGCATTTCGTCCACCGGCTCCTCTGCCAGCACATCCACGATGGGCGGAGGGCGCAAGGCTCATCATTCAGATCCAGCCACCATCCCCTGGCGCGTCGACTTTACCTTGGCCATGTTTGAGCTGTACGCGTCTGGGATTGGTGTCGCAGGCCAGCTCAACACGCACGAGTTTGCCAAGCTCTGCGGCCGCGAGGCTGCCTCCTTGTCGGACTACTTTCGGGAAAATGTGGAGCTGTTTGCCACCGATCCCGTCAAAGCGCGGAAATCCGTGTCCGGTTCGGTCAAGGGCTTTTTGCGCTCGTCCTTCTCAACGTCCTCCAACAGCCTCACCCCACCCAGCATGCTCGCCAAGTCAAAGTCGTTCAACAAGCGGACGGAGGAGATTAGCGCCCTGACAGACGGCGGGCCTCGCTCCCCACTTGCGATCGGGGAATCCACTGGAGCACGGTCTCTCTCGCGCTCGGCTTCTGGCGAAATGACGCGTTCGATGCGCAAGTCAGCCTCCGGTGAGATACGGTCGCCGCCCACCCCAACTCAGACTGCAGCACCAGCGGTTTTCTCGACTGCCGCCGCGGCGTCGTCTCCAAAAGCGCCTGCTGACCGGAATTCATTCCTTGCAGGGTCTGCAGTTTAAGCTCAAGAACGGAGGAAGGCACGACTTTCTGTTTCTTGCTGGAAGGCGTTCGCTCTTCTCCACTTTTCTTAGTGAACCGCCGATCGTTTACATTACTTGATTTCCGGTTGTCTGTTTTCTCTCTTCTGCTCATTATTCCTAGCCTTCTGTGCTGTGATCCCATGCTCGATTATTGTTTGTTTTGTTTCCTTGTTTGTTTGTTGGCTGCACGTTGTCGTTGCTGCTTCTGTTGAGGTTTTCGTCATGGTTGGTTGTCTGAGTTGCATTGTGAAAATACGATGGATTTTGTTCCTGCTGTCTCCTTCGCTCTGGTTGTTTTTCTTCGATTGTCATGATATTGCCACGAAAGTTGATCCTTCCATTTCTCAGATCTTCTCAGTCATCATCCTTTGAATTTTGGGGAATGGCAGACAATCTTTGGTCCATCCAACGCAATCTGATCGCTGCGAGTCCCGCGCTCGAGTCGTTTGTGGCCGCGCTCCACTCTTATGCAAGTGGACTCTCGACCACACCGAGCAACCTGCAACAATTGCCAATCGTTGTTGTTTTTGACAAGAGCGAGAGTAGTGGTCGTCATTGCACGAGGAGTGCTTGCTTTGGTGCTGCAGATTCAAATCTGTGACTGATTTTTGTTGGCTTTGGGATTTTGCGATTTTGGTGTGCTCAGACTCCCGCCGCTGCTTCTGCTGCCAGTGGCACGACAGACAACGCAGCCCAGCACGATGCAAAGTCCAGCGCTGCCGGGACTGGGAGTGCAACCACCGCTGCGCCGACTACCCGCAAGTTCAAGTGGGCAACGAGCATGGACTCGACGTTCAAGTTTGACCATGCCACGGCCATTCCGCATCCAGACATTGCTGACATTCAGTGGTCGACGGACGTCATTGGTGTGGACCGCTCGGAGGGAGGAGCAGGCGTAAGTCCAATGCTATTCGGGTTCGGGGTTGTGAAAAATCATTCTGAGCGTATTCGGATGCGGTCGGGTGGTTTTTTCCTCAACATGCATGCTTTGTTGATGGGGACAGGGCGTATTCTTTGTTCAAACGAAACGAGGAGCCGTTGTCATCAAGGCCTCGAGAACGCTCGCTCCAGAGCTGTTTGCTTCGTTGCTGTGCCTTCGACTCCAAGTTGCTGCTCCGCGCTCACGAGTTGTCTCGACATCGTCCGAAGAAGGCGCTCAGCTTCTTGCAAGCTTGAAGCAGGTGGATCCCTCCTGGCGAGTCATCACCAACCTGTTTGACCAGGCGTGCTTGCTCGTCCAAGATTACATTCCTGGAACTGTCTTGTCGGGACTCGACTACACCACAGCCACGGCTGTATTTGGGAGCGAAGTTGAGGACAATGCTACTCCCGAGGAAGCAGAGCGAATTCGCTCGCTGGGCCGACTGTTGGTTGTCGACACGTTGCTGAACAACGGGTAAGGAAAAGAGGGGTTTTTGGCATCGATGGCACGTTGTATTCGCTGTTTTGTTGTGCGAGCGCGTTCAATGCACTTGTGGTAATGTTCGTGGCCGACAGAGATCGTCTCCCGTTGTTCTGGGATAATCAAGGAAATCCCTCCAACATTATGATCAGCCGCGCCAACGCGCACTCGTTCGTGTCCATCGACACCCGCCTCACTGGCATTGCCGAATCATCCCCGCTACTTGCGCCTTACATTTCGCGTGTTGCCGCTCTGACAGCGAGAGTTCTTGGAAAGAACGACAAGGTTCTTGACGCATTTTCAACCTTGCGCCAGCTGATCGCATCGTACATTGCGTTTGACATTGGCGAGAAGGGAGCGCGCGCCATGCAAGAGGGCTTTGAGTCGGCAGTCCGCGAGTGTATTGCACAGCGTGTCGCTATTTCCTCCGAGATGCGACGCTGGGCTGCCACCTTCCACGAGATTGGCGACGGTCAGCACCACAAGTTCATCGACACGGCCAACTTGAACCTCGACTTTGTTGACCGTGTTTTGGACGCATTTGAAAATAGTCAGCCAAAGTGAACAACCGCCCCCCCCGCGTCCCTGCGTGCTTGCTGTTTGAGAAATTTTGGAATGAAAACGAATGTTTTTGTGTTGGTTTATGTGGAACTAAATGTTCGCCCAAATTTAACTCAAAAATACAAGCCACCAGACGATGGGTGATTAGGACCGCGAGCGGCGCTTGGCAGACTCTTGATCCTTCTTTTTGGATTTCTGCTCTTCCTTCATTTCGTGCTGTTGCTGGCTGAGAATGTTCTGCAGGCGGTTGACGTTCTGTACACGAGTGGCATCGCGCTTGCGCTGGTCCTTGAGCTCCAGGTGCGACAGATACTGGTTGTCCTTGCGGATTTCGCGCAGCGCTGCCTTCTTTTCGCGTTGAACGGCGTGCTTGAGGCGTGCCGTCTGGTTGAGCTCGCGATCGTGATCCGACGTTCCAGACGAGTGCTTTCGGCCCTCGTAGCTGAAAATGAAACAAAGAAACACAAACGAAATGAGGACAAAAGAGCGCCAAAACGAACAGCAGCAGGAGTATTTGCAAAAAATGTGAGCGACGTACGACATCTCAAACTTGGGATTGTACATCTTGATGGCTTCCGCCTTGCGACGTTGCATCTCAAGCGGGCGGCGCACGCTGAGCGCACCACGCGAGTACGTAGAGTGGAATTGCGCAACGATCGACTGGCAGAGTTTTGAGAGAGAGGACAAGTGAGCCGACCACGAAATAACACGTCAAATAGAACCGCGACTGTGTGCAAACAACGAGTACAAAAAACCACGTACAGTGCCTTGACTCGGGAAGAGCGTGGCGGGTAGTTGCTGCACTAGCAATTGAATAGGCTTGAAGATCTCGGTAAACGGCGTAAAGTCCAGCGATCTCGAGGCAAAGCGGTTGAGCAATTGGACGGCTTGTTGAGCAATCTTGAGTCTGATGCGAGGAACAAAGCGGCAAATCAGTAATCTTGAAATGTGCATGTGACAGCGTTCGGAAGGCGATGCACCAAAACCAACCCAATGCAAAACCAAACCAAACCAATGCAAAACAACAGCAAAACAAAAACAACAGCAACAACGTACTTGTCGTCAGCCTTGATTTGAGCAAGAGGGGTGGCGTCACAAATGGCACTGAGACTGGCAAGCTTTGACGCAGTTTCGGAGGCAGTTGCGCCATGGAAGAAGGCAGTGCCGGCCTTGCGAGAGGCAAACAGCTGTGCAAATGTGGGCATGAGCTGCTCGGTGGGTCGAAGGGTGGAAATGTTGCTTGGGATGCTCTTGACGAACAGGGCAACAGTGCTCTTGAGGAAGATGATGGCCTCGGGCATAAAGCGCTTCGATGACACGATGCACTGCAACACCAACGAGCAGATATACAGACCGGCAAACAGATCGCTCTTGGTCGCAACCTGTGCTTGTGTGAGGTATCGTGCAAGCAGCACCATCAGCGGTGAAGCAACCTTGTGCTTGGCGTCCGACATTGAGAAGATTCGAACAGCCAGGGTGACAAGGATGAGCGATCCGAGCGAAGGGAAGCCAGTACCCTTGCGACCCACCAAGTGCTCTGTCAACGCCTCGTTCAAAGCAATGATGCGTTCGAGGAACACGTCGCCAGCATGATCGGCCATCTGCTTTGAGAGCTCGACCACATACTTGGCAAGTCGGTTGACAGCCAGCAACGGTGCCGCGTTCTGAGAAGTGGTGCGATCGCACTCTTGCTCAATGTAGTCGAGCAGCACATCAAAGAAGGTCTAGGGGGTACAGAGAGACACAAATACATCAGCCCATCGAAAAGTGTGTGAAAGGCACTGCACGAGGGCACACAAACCGAACTCACCTCCATCTTTTCTCGGTTGTCAGGCGACAGACTGAGGTCGTGGCAGACGCGAATACGGTACACAATGGTCATTTGGTCGTCAAGCGAGCGAGATTGAAGCAAGGTTGTCAAGTCCTCCACGGTCGCAGGAGCTTCGAACGTGTACGGCAATTCCGAAGCGGCAGCCGCGGCCGATGCAGCAACGGCCTCCTGAGACTTGGCGGGCTTTGCTGACCGCGCAGGCACATCAGAAATGCGGACTTTTTTGGCAGGCAAGGTTGGGAGCGGGGTCTCGTCGCCTTCGTCCTCATCCTCATCTTCTTCGTCCTCTTCGCCTTCGCCTTCTTCGCCTTCGCTGTCTTCGTCGTCGTCGCTGCCGGCTTCCATAGCGTTGTCGTCAAGTTCAAGATCAGAATAGTCGTCCTCGGCCTCTTCGTCGTCGTCTTCGTCCTCCTCGTCTTCGTCCTCCTCGTCTTCAGCATTGTCAGGACCTGCTTCGGTATCATCGTATCCTTCGCCAAAATCTTGCTTCTTTCCGAGCTGGTTGAAACGACAACAGAAAAAAAAAACCGGAAGGACAGAATTGTTGAGAACAAGCTCGAAAACCCCAACAACACCCCGGGCCCTGAAAGAGACGAAATTACCTTGGATGCACGCTTTCCAGATGGCTTGGCGACTGGGGCATCGTCACCCTCGTCTTCTTCCTCTTCGTCGTCGCTACCGGCCTCGCCGTCTTCGTCCTCACTGTTTTCGCCTTCATCGTCCGAAGTGACAAGCTTGCCGTTCTTGTAGCGAATCATCTTTCGTCGATCGCTATCGAGCATCAGGTTGTCGTCCAGAGTGTCGCCAGACTGATCCAAGCGGCGTTTCTTGTTGGCATGCTTGCCACCTTGTTCGTCGCTCTCGTCGTCGGAAGGCAAGCCGTTCATACGACGAATACGATCACGCTATTCTCAGAAAAGTGCGGCGCAAAACAAAAAAACCCACCACCCATTTGCGGGCACAAAAGTACGTCAGCCAAAATAAACCACACACTTTTCCACACACGACAATCCATCTCCTCTCCTCGACCGCTCACCTCTAGCTTTTCAAGACGCTCCTTCTCGGCCTTTGCAATCTCCTGAGGCGTTTTCAGACGGTCTGTGGCATGGGCGCGCATTTCAAATCCGAGCGATCGAACCGCAAGATCGTAATCGTCGGGCTGTTCGCGGGGAAGGCGCCGACTGGGGTGCATGGTGGATGGCGGAGGGGCCTCGCCCGAACGGGCACGCTCGAGGGCACCGGTCAGGATATCGAGTGCCTCCTCATCCTTGGACTTGCGCCCCACAGGCTGGCTACGACGATTGACGCCGAGCAGGCCTTGGATGCTCTGGAAGTCGTCATCCAGCTGGTCCAGCATCTCTTCGGCGTTGGTTCGCTCCTTTTGCCGCTCGTACTTGTGCATCTTGGCTTGCGCGACAACCTCCTCCATAATCTCGCGATGCGAGCGTGTATCGCGCTTGTCGGCCTGATCGTCGTCCTCGTCCTCGTCCTCATCATCACCATCGTCGTCGCCCTCGCCATCCGAGTCGTGCTTTCGCTTTCGACCCTTGCCAGCAAACGGCGACTCGTCCAGGTCGTCGACATTGACGGGGTTGCGCGCGCGGGTCATGCCACCAAAGTTGACATTGTACGTGGGCGCATTGGGGTCGTTGTAGTAGTCGTCGTGATCATCAAGACGCATCGAGTACTCGTCGAAATCGTCAATCTCCTCGAGCGATCGACCATGGTGCGTCAGGCTGAGCTCGCCGTGCTTGTTGCCTCGGCGACCTGATGGCGCGTCGGCACCGTCGTTCAGCGCCCTGCCCGTGATGCGCGACCACTCTTCGTCAAAAGCACCGACGTTACGGCGCGGCCCATCTCCATGATTGTCGTCGGCATCGTCGTTGCCGCCGTCTTGGTCGTAGTAGTCGTTGCCCGCGCCGTCCAAGTTGAAAATGGAGCCCTTCTTGTTGAATGCGCGTTCCCGCTCGCGCGCATACCGTCCGAGCATCTTGTCCTCGAGCGCCATCTCGGCGTCATGCTCACCGAATCGACGATCCACAAACTCGCCCGCCCGGCCGCGCTTGGCGAGCTCCACGCGGAGGGTCTTGTCGCGGAGCTCGGTCGCACGTGCGCGAGACTGCGTGCGGTGCCCAATCTCGCCCTTCATGATCTTGTTGTGTGTGCCCAGCACGTCAAACTTGCGCCTGTTGAGCCTGAGCTCGAACGGGTTGGTGACGCTCGCTGCTGCGTTGCCAGCCGCTGAGCTGCTTGCTGGATTGAATCCCGGCCGCTTCTTGGTGCTCGGCGCCCGTCCCGACGCGATCGCGCTCACCGTGTGTGCAGTCTGAGCACGCCCAGCCGCAGCCGCAGCCGCAGCCGCAGCAGCAGCGACCGACGCAGCGACTGTGAACGGCGTCGGCGTCGTGGCCGCTCCAGCGCCATGTGGACTCTGCCTTGCTGCGCCGCCCAATGCCTTTCCACTGCCACTGCCACTGCCACTGCCACCGCCAGTGAGCACGCTGGATGGGACTGCGACAGTGCCCGAGGCCTGCTTCATGCCGGGCAGTCGGATGCCAGACAGGTACGACGTCGGCGCAGTCTTCCCATTATTGCCTTGCGCTTGGGATTGTGTGCGAAACGGAGACTTTTTCTTGCCTCCGCGCTGGTGCAGCATTGGCATGGTGCTGAGAAAGAAACAATGAATGGAAAACAAAATAAAATACAAAGGAAGATGAAGATGAAAATGAAGAAGAAGAAGAAGAAGAAAAAAAAAAAAAACAGAAGGAAAATGAACAATGAAATGAAATTGAAACGAGTGGGTGGATTGCGGCTTTCAAAAACAAACCTCAAAGCGGCGTGTATGGTGGATTTAACGTACGGCACTCACAACCGTCATAACAACAAATGTTCGATGAGCTGCCACTAGGATGGGTGTCCGAAGCTCGTCAAACATCTGCATCGAATGGGACGTCTTCAATTTGTCGGGCCTTTCAACCAAACACCCAACCACTGGATCTCAGTTACGGCCATATCTGGTGGAATGCACCGCATCCCGTTCCGCTCTGCGAAGTTAAACCACCATGAGAGTAGTTAGTACTGCGGTGGGAGACCACGCGGGAATACTGCTTGTTGTAACTCTTCTTTTTTTTTGGTTTGCTACTTTTTTTTTTTTTGCCTCGTTTTTCTATGCTTGTTTGGCGCTTTGTTGATGAGGTTTCAAAACAGTTGCCATTCCAAATCGTCGACGGAGCACGAGTGGATTGTGGAGACTGGCGTGGGTCCTGGTGCTGTTAAGGACGATTGAGATTGAATGGCTGAGCCTCTGAAAATGATGGACTCCAAAAGGGTCGCGGAATACAGGCTCTACTCGTCCCCTGTTGAACATTGAATAAACACAAATCTTGTTCCTTTCGATGAATTCAATGTGACGCTGTATGCCCAAAACGGGTCTGCGGAGTCTTCTTTTTTTGCAAAGCTCACATATGCAGGTGGAGCGAGATTGGACGACCGAGGCTGAAGTCGCCCTGTTCGAGGCCATGTGCCAACACAAGCCCATCGGTAAAGCATTGCATCAACAGTGGGCTTTTGCTCCAGCTGGGTCGCATGCACGAGTCGCGGCGACGAGTGACCAAGTGAGAGAGCGCGACGGCAGCGATTGAGTGGATTGAGCGTTCTGCTGCTGCCGCTACTGCTGCTGCTCACTCTCCTTGTTCTTCCTGCTGCACAGGGATTCACCGACAAGCACACTTCGATGCAATGCACGCTCACATTGAGCGACGGATTGGCGTTGCTGCGTCGCCGTCCCGACAGCAGATGGTCGAGCACCTCTCAAGCATGTTTGACCTGGATCGCTTGGTAACAAACGATTGTCGGGTTGTCGAGGTTGATCTCAAATGTGGCTGGATTGTGAAGAATCGAGTTGCAGGGGTGGGTGGGGTTTGATGGAGTGGTTGGATCATCACCGATCTGGTCTCGCTCATCTGCCTCACACTTTGCAGGATGTTCTCCACGCCGCCCGTGCTCAAGCTGCAGAAGCTGCAGAGGCAAGCGATGTCGATGCCCCTCGTTCGCGGAGCCATACTAGAGCACATCATACAGAGGACGAAGGTGAGGTTTTTGAGATTACTTTTTTTTTTTTTTCGGTTCAGCCTGAATCCAGAGTCTGCTTCGTTGGGGACTTTACTGACCAGTTTGCATGTCTTGCGCTGGTTACCATACTTGGATATAACACTATATATATATATATTTTTTTTTTTGGGGGGGGAAATTCAGGTCGAAGGCGCAAAACGGCATCAGCGACCGTTTCCAGAGGCAACAAGCGACAAGCATCGCCGTCTCCAGCGCGCGCCAGCTCGCCATCTCTCCAAGACCAGAATTCATCCATTATGCTGCTGCCGCCAATGCTGCTGCTGCTGCTGCTGCCAATGCTGCTGCTGCTGCTGCTGCTGCTGCCACCGCCAGTGCCTCTGCATCACCTGCCCATCCTTCAAAACGAAAGCGCGAAAAGTAGCTGTAGACTTGTCAAATACAAACGATTCCGAGATTTTCTGAGAATTCGAGCTGTCGTCTTTTGCTGTCCACAGGTGATTTGGCACACATTTATCCTTTTGGATTTCGTAGAGAAGGCAAGAAAGCGCTCGGAATCAAGCACAGATCGCTCACCCAACCATTGATTTCCCCCTTTCGCCAAGAATTTCTCGAAATCTTTTGTTCGCTCCGAGTGGATTGCCCTGCTTTTGTTTCTCGGTAAAATTCGATGCATCAAAGCGGAGGGAAAGATCTCGAAACGCGGCGATTTAGTTCCTTTTCCGCTACTCGCGCTTCCATTTCTCTCTCTCCCTCGGCTCCCTCGGCTCTCCCTCTCCAACCCAATAACACCAACCACCCGGCGCCGTGCCCGATCGCTTCCTCCCCTTGCCTGTCTCCCCTCCTTAGCTGACGTCGCTTGGCATGATTCTTCGCGAACCTTCGCGTTGCTTCTGTCGTTCTTTCTTTTCTATGGTTTTCCAGCCGCTTCTCGCGCGTTCTTTTTTTGTTTCGTTTTGCTATTTAAACGCCGCCGTTTTTCATTATTTCAAAATCACTCTTCTTTTTTTCTTTCTCTCTGTTGACCGACTATCTGATTCAACATCACAGTCCCAGACAAGCATCAAAAATCATGTCGTTTTGGTTTGCACCCCAGCAGCAGCAGCAGTACAACCGCGCGTTCGAGAGCGGCGACTCGGATGACGATGATGCAGGCTACTACTATGCGCCGCACCCTTACTATTCCCGCCATCACCAGCAGCAGCAGCAGCAGCTCCAACAGCAGCGTCGTCGTCAAGAGCAGCTGCTTCGCCAGCAGCGCGCGGAGGAACTTCGTCGCCAACAGCTCGAGCACGAGCAGATGAACGACCAATTCGCAAGTCTGTTTGGTGGCCGTGCTCCACAGATCTCGCGCTCGCCCTACCATCAACAAAAGCAGCAGCAGCAACATCGCCGCCAAACACAGCAATTCCAGCAGGAAAGCGACGACGATGAGTTTGACGCGTCGGGTGACCGCTTTAGCACCGAGCCACGCCAGCGCATTGTCGTCGACCCTTACACTGGCCGCCGCTACCTCGTCACCGAGCCTTCTCCCTCCGAGCGCGCTCGTAAGCAGCAGCAGCAGCAACTGCAATTGCAACAGCAACAGCAACAGCAGCAGGCCGAGCTCGCTCGCCAGCAGGAGCAACTCGAACACCAACGCCACATCGAGGCCAAACGCCAGCAGATGAAGCAGCGCGTGCACCAGCAGCATCTGCAGCAGCAAGCGCAGGTAAAGCAGCAACAACAACAGCAACAACAGCAACGTCGCCCAATCTCCTTGTTCGATCTGTTGACTGGCGCCTACAACGCTCAGACTGCTCCCAACACCGAGCCCAAGCCTGTCGAGCCGGAGCCTAAAAAGGAAGAGGCCCATCCTCTTCCCCGCTCACACAGCGCCGAGCTGCGCGAATACGAGCAGCACATCCACGAACGCTTGGAACAGCAACTTGCGGAGGAGCGCGCCCATCAGCAGCAAAAGAAGCAGGAAAAGGAGGCCAAGAAGCAGGACAAGCAGGACAAGCAGGACAAGCAGGACAAGTCCGGCGTCTCGCGCGAGCAACAGGCCAAGCTTGCTGCCATTGACAAGCAGCGCAAGGCCCGCGTTCAAAAGTTGGTTGGCCGCACTTACCAACGCGCTGCCACTGTCATTCAGCAGGCATGGCGAGCGCATGCAGACGAGAAGCGCGCTGCCCTTCAGGACGAGTCCGCGCGTCGCATTGTTCGTGCCTTCCGCGCTGCTGCCGCACGCCGTGAAGGCCGCGAAATCCGCGAGGCATTGCACGCCCTGGATCGTATTTCCAAGGTGCTTGACGGCCATGTCGAGCAGTACCACGATGCCGTTCTTGCCATTCCCGCCGTCGACGCCACGACCAAGCAAGTGTCCAAGGCGCTTCTGACCTATGCTGAGCTGCTTGAGCAACTCGTGCTCCGTCTGGATGGCGTTTCATCCGCTGGTTCCTCGTACATTCGCGAAGCCCGCAAGGCGTTGACCATGAAGATTCAAGGCCTGCTGGCGGAGGTGGATGCACACAAGACTGCGGCCGCCAGCACCCAAGCGGCCTCTGCCTCTGCTTCCGAGGACGAGGAAGACGACGACGCCGACAGCTTTGTTTGCGACCTTCTGCTCGACTCGGACAGTCCCTCCAACCTTTCGTCAGAAGCCGAAGAGGACGATGACGACGACTCGGCTTCTGAGCACTCTGCTCATCCCGACGACGAAGCCGTTGCAGAGGACGACCACGAGCACCACGACTACGATCTTTGCGACGAAGAGGATGCGGCTACCACGCTCGAGCCATGCAAGAGTGCCGACAAGGAACTTCATCGCGAGAACTCGACCTCGCTCGTGGATGCCATGTAATTCTGGCGTCCTGTGTTAAGTTGTTGTGTTTGACAATCTGTTGTTTTTGTTGTCGTTGTACTTTTTTGCACTGTATTATTATGGTTGTTGGAATCCTAGCCTTGTAAAGTAAAATGACATTATTTCAAGCTCTCTCTTCAACACTTCAAATCCGCGCTCAAAACGAGGTTCAAATGCAGCAAGTAATCGGTTTTTATTCTTTCGGTTTTGATCATTTTTCTTCTTCTTCTTCTTTGGTTCAAGAGCCTCAAAAGCACCCCTTTCCCCGTTTTATTTTACTTCTTGTTGGTGGTTCGGATAAGGCTTTCCATGACGTCCCATTGGTCCTTGGTGACGCTCAGGAGAGGGTTGAACTCGCCGGAAATCAGCGGGGTCTCGCCACCGTCAAAGGTAATGATATCGCCGGTAATCCAGGACGAGTAGTCGGAAACAAGGTAGGAGGCAAGGTTGGCCAGCTCGCCAATCTCGCCGAGACGGCCTGCAGCGACGCGCTTGAGCATGTACTTGCTAAACTCGCCGGTGGGGTCGAGGCGCGAGAAGGCACCCTCAGTCTCGATGGGTCCGGGAGCAATGGCGTTCAAGCGGATGCCATGGCGGGCCCACTCTGCGGCAAGCGACTTGGTGAGCGCCTCGACACCAGCCTTGGCGGCGGCGGAGGGGACGACAAAGCCGGATCCCGACTTGGCGTAGGTGGTGGAAATGTTCAAAAAGACACCACCGCTGCTCTTGGCAATCATGCGCTTGCCAGCCTCGAGGGTGACGCACGCGGTGCCGTTCAGAACAATGTCGACGACAGTCTTGAAGGCGTTCGCCGAGAGGCGCTCCGTGGGCGAGATAAAGTTACCAGCGGCGTTGTTGATGACAATGTTCGGCAAGCCGAACACGCGCGTCACCTCGTCCAGGGCGTTGCTCACATGCTCGGGCTGGCGGACGTCGGCGGCGATGGTCAGAATCTTGGCACCGTTGCCGGCGCGCGCCTCGATATCGAGCGCGGCCTCCTTGAGCACGTCCATCTAACCCACCAGCAGTGAAATTTTTACGCAACAGCAATGTAAGTTGATTTTGAATGGACCAGGCAAAAAGATAGATGGGGTGTGTGTCGTCGAGTGTTGCCAAGATTTGCGCAAACTCAGACTCTATAGTCACAACGACATGAATCGCGTTGATCAAAAAGAGAGAGAGAGAGAGAGAGAGAGAGAGAGAGAGAGAATCGAATTTCTCAGTGGAACGAAATTGAAACACAATAATTAAAACAATCTCGTCTGAGAAATCCGCGTTTTTGAAGGGATCTCCAAAAAAAAAAAAAAAAAAAAATCTTCCAGCAACGTGTATGCCATTGCACGATGGTCGACCTCGACCTCCGCTTCCCCGCTCATGCTCACCTTGCGCGATGCGATGGCCACGTTGGCACCGAGGGCAGCGAGGGTGGTTGCCATGCCCTTGCCGAGGCCCGTGCCGCCGCCGGTGATGAAGACGGTCTTGCCTTCGAACGACTTGGGCGGCAGCATGAGGCCGGTCTGCGCCTTGAACTTTGTGCGCTGGATCTCGGTCGTGCCCTTGCCGAACGCGACGTGCGCCTTGACGTCCTCCGGGACAGAGGACGAGGACGAGGACGAGGACGAGCCGGGTGCGCTGGACGCTGGGGCGGAGGCGGAGACGAGCGATCGCGAGGCGAGCGTCGACAATCGGCGGGCAGCAACAGTCTGCAGCATTGATGAAGTGAGTGAGTGAGGAGTGAGCTTCTGGCACATCAAAGTAGTAGTAGTAGGATCAAGGACAAGGAAGAAATTGTAAAAATAAAAAGGTGTGCGCGTTGAAGGTTGTGGGAGACCGGGGACGGAAAAAAGCACTGTGGTGGATTTCCAGCACGCCGTTCATTGCAGCTCATTGCCCTCTCTCATTCAGTTGTTGTTGTTGTTGGGGGACGGTCTCAATGCTATGCAGTGTACTGTATACAAAATTAGAACGCAGCCATATATGTGTAAGCGTTTCATTCTGTCTTTGTGGAGTGGTTGAGGCCAAATGTCACAGCAGCAGCAGCAGCAGCAACAAGAGCACGGATTGCGCGCAGACGCCAGTGCCAAGCTGGAAAAGGTGTGTAAACACATCGCCGTGCAAAGAACAACAGCTTCAGGCTCGTTGATCATCTCATCCTGTGTTTGATTCATGTTCTGAACAATGAATGCGGTTTCAGGCGCGCGTCTGGCTGGCGTCGGTCTTCCACCCAGCACCAGTGCCGCAGTTCGAAGTCACGGAGGACACTGTCGCTGCGATATGGAAGTTGGCTGCGGCTGCCCAGGAGCGCGATGCAAATGCAGTTGCGCTGGCGGCCGACCTGGCGCTCAAGTCTCAAGAGTACCAAGCTGAAGGTTTGACCGTTTCAACCCCCCCCTTTTTGGCGGGAAATCTCAAGCACTCAGCCCTGTTGACTTGACAGCTCACTCGAACAATATTGCATGGATTGTCACGTGAAACTAAATTAGCAACGCGCGTTCAAGAGCTTCTGGCGCTGCATGGACTGGACAAGTCGCGATTGTCCGACCAAACGCATGCGAACGTTCGATCGCTCGCACGACTCGCTTCCTTGTTGCATGTGAATGACACGTCATTAGCAAGGTAGGACAAACCCGTCGACAATGTGTGCGGCCATGACGCGCATCAACCCAGAGCAAAAGGCCCGCTAACATTGCGCTTGTTCGTTCGGAATCATCCTATTGCCCAGCCTCTATTGCGCCTTGTCAGACCTCTCCGCAAGCACCTTTGATGAATGGGACGGTGAATTGCAACGCCAGCGACGAGCACAGACCATGCATGAGCAAGTGACCAGCTCGCTTTCCCGGCTGTCCGAGCTTCGAAGGTTGGTGCAACATTGTCGAGCAAAGGGACCAACGACGACCGCTGGAGCGTGCGTGGACTGGATGCTCACGGGTGACGTGGTTATTGTACGTCTTGGTGGTTTTAGAACACTGGCCGAGCTGGACCAAGCCGAGACGGCGAACGTGGAAATTGTGGAACGACGGCAGCAAGAGCGCACCTTTTACAACAATAAAGCAGCAGAGTATCAAGCGAGCATTGCAAAGCTGCAGGTACCGATGTGTTGGCGATTTTGCGTTGTGTGGTTGTTGTTTGGTTGGAAACTGGCCTGGCTGACGTCGGTATGCCTCAGCAGCAACACCCGCTTGCATCGGAACCAAGCATTCGGCATGCAGCAATCATGGCTGAAAGCGAGGCTGTGAAGCAGATAATCGACGAATTGACCGCTATCCGAACGACGCTGGATACATTCCAAAAGCTACCGCCGGTGAGGAGCGGAGCAGGTTTCCATGTTGGCGCCTTCTGGCTTGTAGCTTCTCACAGCTGTTGTTTCCGGTGGCGTGTGTACTTGTTGCCGTCTTGTTGTTGCTACTGTTCTTGGGACGCAGGATTTCACGATGGCAAAGTTGAAGATTGAAGAAGCCCGTCGCGAATTGGTAAGTCAGTTTTTGCGCTTTGCATTTGCGTTTGCGTTTGCGGTTGCGTTCCGTTCGACGTTGTTCTCATTCAAGTTGCTCCTTTGCTACTACTTCATCATCGCGGACCACAGAGTCGACTGGAGCAAGCGGTGACGCAAGGGTTTAGCGCGATCAATGCGTAACTTTGAATGGAAAACAAATAAACATGCTGCGTTGTGAATTTGCGCACTCCTTCTTGGTGCAAGCCGCGGCGAACTGCGATAGCGTCAGCAAAAGCCGCGAGCCAAACATGAACTACAGTACTTTGACCAAACTTTCTGGGCTTTTGAACAACTTGAAGTAACAACCCTGTTCAAAGACATGCAATTCATTATTTCCAAAGAAGAAAACGACATTGACATGCAACTTGGAATAACACAACGAAAATCAACAAGAACGGGCGAGAAGAGGAGAGGGGGCATAACTCAAATTGGTTCTCAGGTCCGCAGAGCGCGAGCGAAAGTCTTGGCAAAGTTCACGCCTGGTTTCACAACAATGTCGCCGTAGGGCTCGCCTTGGGAGATTTCCAAGTGGTTTGTGACGCGAAGATGAAGCAAATGCACAAAAAACTCGGCGGCCTTGCTACGGGTAGCGTTGTCCATGTGTTCTTTGAAGCTCATCTCGTCCTGCTTCTCGAAAATCTCGTTCAGCTCGCGACGAGTGAGTTCCTCCGGAGCGTCCGCCGCCTGCTTCCGTGCCTGCGCCCCCTCGTCGTCAGCCTGGTCCTCGTCCATCTCGTCCTCGAGCTGGCGCCGGCTCTTTCGTGTCTGCTCGGTCATGAGCGCGGCGCCTTCCCTGCGATTCGCCAGCCGTTGCTCCCGCTCTTCCGCCGTCTCGGGCTCTAATTGGTTGTAGTCGCCATCATCGTTGTAGCCAAAGTCATCGAACGGGACGTCACCAACGGTGGTGGAGTCATCGGTGGCGCTCATGGCCTGGTCGGGGTAGCGCGCTGGAGTGGCAGGTCGCTCGTGGTCTCGCATCTGTTCGGGTTCGATGCGGGACGTGTCAGCCGCGCCGGCATCGCGCTTGCGCAATGTTCGGTCGTCGCTCGATGTTCGATCGTCGTTCATGGCCCGCTCCAACAGCTGCAGCAGCAGCGGGGAGACGGTCGCAAACATGGCGGGGTTGTTGAACAAGCTTGAAGGTCCAGCAAGTTCGAATTGTCTGCACGTGGCAAGCCAAGGAGGCGAAACTGAGCATGCAGGTTGTTTTCGAATGCCATAGCATTGGCTTGCAAGACTAACACTCACCCCCCGCCCCTTCCAATTTCTCTTACCGAACACGCATTTGACGCTTGGTCAGGGGCGCAGGAACAAACGACTGCTGAACAATGTTGTCGCTGTTGGCGAGCTGCGCCTTCATCTGCGCCGTTGAAATGGTAATCTCGTTGTCAACGACGAGCTTTCGCTTGTTGGCGCTGTGTGTTTTGAGGAAGAACAAAAAATATAAACAGAAAAATTAACAACAACAACAAAAATAAAATAAAAATAAAGAGGGCGCTCTGCGATGGTTCACTTCCGTGACCAACGTCACCAAAAACTGTCCCCCCAAATACACGCACACACGTAAAGCGAAAAGGCAGACATACCGGGTGCGAAGGGCTGGCTTGGGGGCGGGGGCGGCCGAGGTGTCGAGCACGGACGCCTCCATCGACATCGACATGGGTTCGAGCAGCGTCTGGTTGTTGGACGGCAGATCGAGCATGTCGCTGAGACGGACACTGTGACGGAGGAGCGAGCCTGCTTCGGAAGCACCAGGCAGGTCGGACTCGTCCGCCATGCTCTCCTTGGGCATGAAAAAGTCTGTGACATCGCCATCGTTTGCGCCAAAGTTGTCCTCTCCGTAAAAGTACGTGTCGTCGACGTAGTCGTCACCCCCGCGTTCTTGGACGTTTTTGGTCGGCAAGGCCAGCGCGCGGCGATCGAACGCCGTTGTCTCCTCGTCGTCGTCTGGAGCGCTTCGCATGACCTCAGCCACATGATGGTCTGTGGACTCGTCAGCCGGTCCAAACTCGCTGTCAAAGCCATAGTCGGCGTTGCCGTCGTTCGCGCCACGCATGACTTCCGTGATGGCTGAAGTTTGCAAATCGAGCGCACTAATTCGGCAAGAAGGAACGAAAAAAACCAACAAAAACAGAACAGCAACAAATCATCGATAAGTGTGAGAGTCTTATACAAGCGACGTTCCACGGCTCGAGTCAACCCAACCCAAACGCGCTTGATGCAAGTTCAAATGGAAGCGCGCCATTTCGGCTTTGTTCTTGTTCCGCCTTCCCCCACCCCCGTTTCTTCTTCTTTCTGGCACTCTCAAACTTACTCAAAGTCAACGTCGGCGACTAGAAAGTCCATGTCGCGGGCATTGGCTGGGAGCGTGATGGCCGAGAACGCGGCCGAGCTGGCGTCGGCGGGAAGGTCGACACGGCCAGTGCGGTAGACCATTCGCAGCTTGACGAGGGCGTCCGAGCAGTCGGCGAGGAGGTACTTTGCCTGGCGCGAGTAGATGCGCACGACGCCCAGCAGCAAGTGGCCCGACGTGCGCAGGGACAGCTTGATGGGGTGCTTGAGAATCTCGTTGGACGAGTCAAAGACTTTGATTTCAGCGATTTGCTTCTTGTTCAGGCGGCGGTCCCAGTGCGCGGCCAGCCACACTTTGCCCAGAACGGACTTTTTCGCCAGAACGGTCTCTGAATAGAACATGGCAGTGGCGGTGGTGGGCGCTGGCTGCGAGCGGCCAACTTGCGGAAAAAGAAAAGAAAAGAGAGTGTTTTTGAAAACAAAAAAAAAAAAAAAGGCGGGAAAAAGAAAAGAAAAAAAAAAGACTGCTTGCAAGCAAAAGGAAAACAGACAGGGCGCCAAAAAGTGAACAAAGAACGAACGAACAAAGAACGAACAAGAACAAAGAAGTTGGGAAAGGACGAGTTCGAGATGGAGAACGCTTTATTCGAGGCATCGGGCATGCGTAGGCAAAAAAAAAAAAAACAAAACAAGCAGTACAGTGCGATTGCTAGATCTAGCGTTATGCGTTGGTCAAAATGCGACGATCGCGAAGTGACGGTGCTTCGAGTGCTCTCCCGTGTGTGCCGGGAAGATCCACTGAATGACTCTCGAGAGCATTGCCATTGGAGCGCAGAGATTGATGCTATTCTTGATGATGAACGCTCCAATCCAAGGATTTCCCCGAACGAGTTTCCTTCACAGTGGACTGCAGGCGGATTGGATTGTCAATACAAAACAAAGCCGCTTCTATGATTCACGTTCTTGTCATCATAGAACGCTCTTGTGGCCTTTGTGTTGGTCAATGACGAATGACGCGGGGATTCAATCTTGCTCTGGAGCGTCTGGTCAGGGACAGAGAGCAGGAAAACCTGTTGCCCCCCCCCCTCATCACTCGCAATGAATGCACCTCAGTTGGTTGCACTCAGTTGTGACGGAAGAACTTGAGGCCCATCCACTGGCAGAACAGGAAGAAGACGGCTGCGGGCGCAGAGAACACAACCACGGTCGTGTAGTAGTCACCCGCAACCAGTCCATGCACCAGCACCGCAGCGACACTGGCGAGCGCAGCCAGCACCAGCACATCACGCAAGTCGAGCTCGCGCACAAGCTGCCACAGCGTCATGATTCTCCAGT
Source organism: Capsaspora owczarzaki ATCC 30864 (assembly GCF_000151315.2). Classification (NCBI taxonomy): domain Eukaryota; class Filasterea; order Ministeriida; family Capsasporidae; genus Capsaspora; species Capsaspora owczarzaki. The sequence goes on along the minus strand of NW_011887302.1, from coordinate 198,429 downwards.
CAGAGAAGTTGTGTATGTGTGAGTGAGTGACAATGGAAATTCTCAGACTGAGCCCGCGCTCGAGCCGCAACCATTTCTGAGTTTCTGATCCCAACTAACAATGCATCGTGCTATTCATGGCCAAAGATTGCGTTCAGTCGTTTTTTCTTTTGTTGTTTTCTGAGCTTTTTCTGGCGTTTGAACGCATGGCGCCAAACGGAGATTCAGCTGCGACACCATCGTCGCCACCGCCAGCGCCGCACCAAGCGCCAGCAGCCCAGCAGCCAACAGCAACGCTATGGGAGCAGCTCGTCCTGTCGCGGTTTGCAAAGGCAGACGTCAGACAGCCGTTCGAGTGGTCGAGTGTGCGCACTGGCGCAATCGTCGGAGGTCCGCATCTGCCTGTGATGTTGTCGCATGTCTAGGTCTCAGCCGCAAAAGAGCTCATCACTAACATCAAAAATGCATGCAAAACAACAAAAAATGCAGCGACGAGTGGCGCGATTGTGGCGCTGGGCTTGACTGCAACGAGGCGAACCGACCGGCCGCTGAGCACGACGCTTCCCAAGCTGGCCGCGACATGGGCAATGCTGGGCGCTACTTTTGCAGGTACGCACCACCAGACAGGCGAGCGCATGTTTGTCAAAGAGAATACCCGCGATTTTATTTGGGCTTGTTGTTGTGATGTTGGCAGGATTTCGTGAACTTGTCTCGACAAACCCAAGCAACGGTCCAGTAACTTCGACATTTATCGCATCTACCGCGATCGGAATCTTCCATGCTGGTTTGCGATGTACGCCAGAAAAACAATCTCGCTGGTCTGGAAGGATTTGCTTCAGTATCTCACTTATTTCTGTGACTTTGCGTATTTAGGGACACCTTTGCCACCGGCGCAGGCACTCTCTCGCGTGGCGTTGGCTGCAACCATTCCTGCGGCAATACACTGGACCGCACTGGCGTCACAGAAGTGGCAGCACGAGTACACGCTGAAACAAATTTACGAGCAAGAGTTGGAGCGACAGCGCGAAGCGGCCGGACTGCCAAAACCCGTGCCGTGGTACGACAAGCTCCAAGTGCGTACCTTGTCACCCGATGAAAAGATGGAGCGATTGCTCGCAAAAGTCAAAGCGTACGAGGCGCGACTGAAGGCGGAGGAAGAGCGCAAAGAAGCCGCCGAGCGACAAGCCCAACAAAAGAAGCAAGATCGATAGCTGCCCTCTTCCCCCAATAAAAACTCGTTGTACTATTTCTTCCTTGACCTCATTGGAAGGTTACGCCGATGATGTAAAAGGTGGGGGGGGGGCAACGAGAAAAGTTCGTGAAAAATACCCAAAATATTATTCAAAAAATGCAAACCACAAATACAAGCTGCAAGCACACTCGTTCGTCCACAGTGTGCGCAGAATTCTGTGCCGCCTTTAACGTCGCATTGGCAACAGGTGCGCTGCAGGTTGGAGCCAATCAAATAAAAACAAAACAATGAGCGTCAACTCAGATGCCACCTTTGTTCTGTCCAAACACAAAAACAACGAATGCGACTTACAGCGCTTGGGAATCGACAACGGCTCTTCGTCGGGAATCAGCACTTCGTGCATCAGCTCCTTGAACTTGTACGAAATGTAGAGATGCTTTGTCTCGCCAATGCAAGGGTCGTAGAATCCAAGCATGTTCGCTTTCGATCCTTCGTGCAGGTGGAGTTCAGAGTCCTTGACATGGCTTTGCAGCGGGAGGGTCACATCAATCACGAACTCTGACGTCTCCCGGCGTGATTGCGGCTCCTTGACTCGGCCATACAACGCCTTGATAATGATCAAACCTGCCGTCCATCGAGTGGCAAATGGCGTCAGACACTCGAAGATTGTGTTTCAAGCTTCTCCCGAAAACTCCGCCCCCACCATTACCTGCGCGTTCCGCTTCAATGGCAATCTTGCGCTCCACGGCTTCGCGCATGAGATCAATCGCCACCTTGGCCTCTCGCTTGGCCAAAGCAATCTTTTCGGCGTTCTCTTCACGCAGCTGGTCGAGTTTTCTGCCAAGCATTGCATGTGTCGAGAGTGAGATGTCGCGTGGACAGGCGAGAAAAGAAAAACAACCAAAAAAAAAAAACAAAAAAAAACTGTCTCGCTCACCGTTGAGCTTCACGGGCACGATGCGGCAACATGACAAACATGTGGAAGAGAGAGTAGAGGGCAAGAGGGACGACGGTGCCAAACACGGCAGGAGCGGGAAGGACGTCGTGGGAGAGGGTGATTGGTAATACGTATTGCTGCGCCACGCGAGTAATCTTGAGCTTGAACACAATGCCCATCGGTATTCCGATCGTCAGAGACATGCCGATGCGCGTGTTTTTGGCAACCTTGCGATCTGCGCCGTACTCGATGAGGACACCGTTGGACCCTGCTTTGCCCGCAATGCGGAATCGGGAAGAGTCGGTGAGGTTGTGAACGTAGGTCAAACCAAGAATAGTTTGGTTCAAACCAAACTAGTTTTGTCAAAGAAGCAAACAAACAAAAAAAAAAAAAAAGAAAAAAAAAGTGAGCGCAGCAACTCAAACTTTGAACAGAAAAACCCAAACAACACATTTCTCACCTGCATAATGCCAGTAAACTGAGAATTTTCGGTCGTGCGCGAAATGGTCGAATTGATGGCCGAGTGGATGCCGCCACCCAGAGTGAGAAAGCCGGTCGTATGGGCGCCAAGAGTTTGGGCGACGGTTCCAGAATACCCGAGCGCATACCGGCCTGCATTCAGTTGTTGCACAGTCGCCATTCCAACGAAATACAGATGCTTGTTGATGTGTCGCAGACCACGGACGGTGAGCTGGCCGCCAGAGCCTGCACCCACCTCCACTTCGCCCCAGGCAAGGTTGGAAATTTGATGGCGCAACGACGCCAGAACACTGCCCGAGCCGTTGCCGTTGCGAACACCCAGCTGTCCGCTGAAAGTCACAACGTTCTTGTCCGAGACAGGGCATTCGATCGACTGCTGGATGCTGAGAGCGGCAATGGCAATGTCTTCAAGCGAGAAGGACATGCCTCGTGCCTCCAGCTCGTCATCGTGCATGTCGACTGTTAGCTGTTGCCGACGCTTGGTCTGCTGGCGCTCGGCGGTCTCTTCTGTATCGCGTTCGTCTTCTGCGGCGTCCGTCCGTTTCCCCCGAGCCTGCCGTTTCTGTTGTTGTTGTTCTTGTTGTCGTTGGCGTGCGCGTTGGTGTGCCTCGACAGCGACAGAGTTGTCGAACAGCGCCGATGCGTCCACTGCTGCAACAACCACGCCCTTGGCATTGGTGCGCATCTGCAGGTATTGCTGAATCCGGCGACGCTTCAAACGCTCGTACTCTGCGCGGATTTCCTCGACCTTGGAGACGCCGCGCACGGCAATCTCCTGGCCCAAAACGAGGGCGCGATCCTTGTCCATGTCGTACAGCTGCCTGTTGGTTGGGTTTTTGAGCACCTCGTACGCCTTGCTGATCTTGGTGAAGATGAGCTCGGACTCTTGCTTGTGCAGTGGATGCTTGTCGGGGTGGAAGAGCGTGCTCAAGCGGCGAAACGCCTGCTCAATCTCCTCCAGGGTGGCTGACTGCGCAACGCCCAGCACCTGGTATGGATTTGGCTTGCCGTCGTCCGTGTCTTCGTTCTCGTCCTCGTGCATGTCAAAGAACTCGCGTCTGCGCTGCATCTCGTGCATCCACAGCTCGTTCGGCGAGTCGTCCGTCCCAGCGCCGCCGGCACTCGACTCGCCGTTGCTCTGCTGGTGGCTGCTGCTCCCACTGCCACTGCCACTGCCACTGCCATTGCTATTGCCACTGCGTCGGTACGAGTAGGCCTCGGAGCTCTCGTACGTCGCGCTCGTCGACGGTGCATACTGTTGAGCGTTCTGGCTCATCCTTGACCGCCCCACCCTTTTGTTGATTTCCGTTCTGATTCCCAATGCAAACAATACAGAGCAAAATGGAACTGTGAGTATGTCGGGGGAAGGCTGAGGGTGGGATGTAGGTAGGTCAATGCACTGAGACATGAGTGACGGTTTGAAACCAAAAAAAAAAAAAAAAAAAAAAAAAAAAAGTCAATGCCAAGACAGCGAAAAAAAAAAAAAAAAAAAAGCGAAACCGTTTTTTTTTTTCATTCATCTTGATGTTCGTTCTTGTTTGTTCTTGTTCTGCTTCTTCTTTGCAATTTGAATGTTGTTCGTTGTGTCTTGCAATTTTAGTTGTTTGTTTGATTTCTAGTTTTTTTTCGTCGAAGTGACAAAGCTCGGGCTGCGGAAGCTGGGCTTTGATTTTCCATGTGTGATTTTCAGCATTTTTTTTTTTTTTTTTCTGTTTCAAGCTTACAATGAAAAAAGTAAGGAAAAAAAAAAAGTGAGACTGCTATTTTGTCGCTCAGATATCGAAAGGAGACACGTTGATCTGCGAGCATTGAAAAGGAACAGACTGTTGCCGATTGCCGGGCAAAAGCCTTTCTAGCGAGCTATCAACCAACTTGCGCGCGCTTTTGTCGTTGAAACAGTCTCTCGTAGAATCGTAATTTTTTCGAAATTCAGCGGTTATCGAAAAGAACTGTGGCATGGATCATTGCCCGCGGTGTTGCTGTTTTGAGAGCACGATGGATTCATGCATCGCTGTGTGTTTCGCATTTGCCAATTTTCTCGAACTTGCTCATTCGACTGACTGACGAGGGAACTGGTGACGACAATCGTGCAGCGCCACGCCTGTGTAAATGACGCCGTCAAGCATGTCGTTCATTGCCGCTCATTGCCGCTCGTCCAGCTCGTCCAGCTGAAGAGTGGGGTCTGGGCATTGTGAGTGAAGCTGTTCGCGGCGAAAATGTCAAAGACAAGTTCTCAGTCATTTGTTTTTCGCGCCTTTTTTTTTTTTTTTTTTCCCCTTTTTTTTTTTTTTTTTTCCCCTTCTTTTTCTTCTTTTTCTCTCCCCCCCCCTCACGCTCCTTTCCTTTCCAACGCAACAATGTCCACCGCGGCCGCACCTAAAACTGAAAAGCAGTGGTTGAGTCTCTATGTAAGGGCACAACCACTCTGCTCTCGTTGTGCCGTTCGTGGTGCTCACAGCTGCGCTTTTGTTTCTTTGCTTTTCAGGCTGAACAGCTGCGCAAAGAGCTCACCAAGCGCGGTCTCGCATCTGACGGCTTCAAGAAGGACATGGCGGCACGTCTCGTGGCTCACGATGCAGGGCTGCATCTACCGCCGCAGCAGCGACAGCAACAGTACCAGCCAACACGGGCAACAACAGCAGCAGCGTCGCGAGCAGCAGCAACAGCGACCCGAGCAGTTCAGCCGCCGGATTGACCGACGATGCACCGCCTCCGCCGGCCAAAGGCACAACATTCATCTTTTCCAGTAATGAATTAGAAGACGTGGCCGGGCCAGGCGAGATCCAGACCTTGCTGGGCGAGCATGGTCTGCAGCTCGAATTGCTCGATCGCCAACTTCCGCAAGAACTGTTCAACAAGCTGGTTGGTCCGATTGCCGTCGAACCTCGCTACCTCAGCGGTGTTGGGGGTGTTGGCAAAAGCAGTATTCTGCTGATGCTGGTTGTGCTGGTGATGCGCCACAACAAGGCCTTCTTTTCGCGCTACGCCGCGTCCCGCGCTGCTGATGCCGCTCCTGCTCCTGCTCCTGCTCCTGCCCCTGCTCCTGCTCCTGCTCCTGCTCCTGCTCTCGCTCCTGGTTCTTTCGATGGTGTCATTTTCCTCATCTACCTGCCCGAGACTGCTGCGTTCGTTGGACAACAACCTGAGGTCGCGGCTTCTCAACTGATCGGTGATATGCGAATTGCCAACCGCCGTCTGTTGAGCTCGGGCTTCCTCGATGAGCCCGCGTTTCGGAAACTCAAGGCGGCTTTTGTCGAAGATGATGGGCCCTCACTCGACCAATGGGGCCGCATCAATGCTGCGTTGGCTGGCCTCAAGCCCGAAGGTCACCGTTTCCGCACCCTCGTCCTCATCGACCAGTGGAATTCGATCATTCATGCGAAAGCCCTTCCCGTTGGTGACGAGGACCAGCTCAAGGCAGACCATCCTGCTCAAGCCTTCTACAGACTCAGCACACGCTTCGGTTTCTCGTTTTTCGTTGCTGCAGTCAGCTCCTCGCCCAGGATGGACTCATCCAACGCTTTCAGCGGCGCGCAATGTGGTGGAGCTGAACAGCCAATCGAGTTCCTGACTGATGAAGAAGCAGAAACGTTGCGCGCGATTTGGTACTACCGCAATCCACCCTTCAGAATCACCGCCGCCAGTATGAAACAGCTTCACCTGAAATTCGGTGGCGTCGCGCGCATTTTGCAGTATTATGCAACATCCCAGTCCCACAAGAATCCAGAAGCAGAGTTTCGCCGACTGTGCGAGCAATATTACGACCACCGACTCGATCGCCTTATTGAGCGCCTTCGTCCCACAACGGAATTCACCAGCCTTGTTTGCGACCTCGCCACGATTGTTGCGCGGACAAGCATCCCCGAGAGGACACCCGAGGTTTGGCTGCAGACCGGCTTGATGAAGGCACACCCAACTGAGGCAGACCAACTCGTCCCGGTCAGCGATCTGGTTCGCGCCGCGGCTGTGAGTCGCTTCAACGCCGAGCGAGCCGGCCTGATGCGCATTGTGTTTGACAACCCGGCCACGACCTGGAGCGCACTCGAGATTTTCGTCCTCTCCTGCCTTCAGTATGCGAGTCAAACGTTGAAGGGGACGAACCTGTCACACCAGGCGGTCCTAGAGCTTACCATAACTGTCGACAATGTGCATGTGCTCGACCGGTCAATCACGAATCTTGGCGCGAAAAATTACCTCGCTGCTTTCAACGGCGATCAGCCTTTCCCGGTCGGCACGCTGCTTGTTCCTGGCTGGTCCAACCATCCCGTTGCCGATGCAGTCTTGCTGACGCGTCAAAACGATGACTCGAACGTCTTGATCTTTTTCCAAATCAGCAAATCTTCGTACGCCGATCACCAGACCAAACTGCCCCACTTGGCTTCCGACACAATCGGCAACGCGTCTGTTTTGGATGTGTATCGCGGGCTGTTTGGCCTCACCAACAATAAGGCCTACGACACACCACACATTGCTGAAGGCAAGCTCGACGGTACCCTTGTCAAGTATGTTTACGCCACTTTGGCCCAGAAACCTTTGACGAAAGCACAGGGTGAGAAAAAAAAGGAGAAAACAAAGGAGAGAAAAAAGGGCAAGGATCAAAAAGATCAAGAACCGCACCACGTTTTTCTGATGCGCGAGGAGCATGTCAAAGTGCTGGATTCCGAAGCATGGGCCGCAAGGTAGAAGAAGAGTACACCCAATATGAAGCTGCAAAAGCCCTCCAAAGGCAAGTACAAAGCACCAGCAAGGTGCAGGCGGGGGCGATCTGAGATTTTGGTAAATTTGTGCAAATATGGAAACCAATAATACAATAAATTTTATACAAAAATCATTTTTAATAATAGCTGACCAATCGGTCGTCGAGCAATTTTCGTATTCGCGTTCTGCTGATGCACCGAATTTTGACCGATAGAACTGGCAAAAACTGTTTTCCGAACTTTGACCAAAATTCGGCGGATTTTCTTCTGAAATTCGGAAAAAAAATTTCCACTGTGCATGGCGGGAAAAAAAAAAGTGTTGCTCTCGATTCCAACGTATATACTGACTAACAACGATCAATTCCCCCAATCTCTCTCACTCTCTCTCGCAAGCTTTAGATATCTCGGAGATGGGCAACGTCACGCGCTTTCTTAATCTTGGCGCGCAGCATGAATTGGCGAAGCGACAGCGTTCGAACATGCTGTAGACGAGTCAAACCAACGAGTGAGCTGAACGAAAAACCCGAAACATTTTACACTTCAAACAATGCCACGCACCTTGACGAAAACCGGAAGATCAATGACATGGTGTTGCAGTGCATTTGCAAGGTGGTACAATGCGTCTTCGAGCGCACTTTCTTCGGCAACCATCTGGAGCAGCCTGAAAACACAAACAGACAAAAAACAAAAGCAAACAAACAAAAAAAAAACAAAAAAAAAAAAAAAACACAACGTGAGTACCCGATTTCCCTTTCGCTTTGTACTCGAGGTCAGCGATTTGTGTGCAACGTACTGCTTGTACAAGGGCGTCGAGGTTGTGACAGCCTGATCGACGGGAATATCACCGGCACTCGCGAGCCTGGCCATGTTTCGCTTGATCTCATCCATGGCAGCATCGAGCCGAACGCAATTTTCCTCGAGCTTGACCTGCTCTTCTTCCATGTTGGCAAGCATGCGGTTGACTTGGTCTCGTCCACTGATGAGCTCGCGATTTTCCTGTTGCAGCAGCTGGATGCGCTCCTCGGCGTCCGACAGCTTGTTGCGCAGCTTTTCCCGCAACCGCTCGGCCACAGCGCTCTTGATGGACTCGAGCAAGACCTGCTGCTCTTCATCGGCCTCGGCGTTGCTTTGCGCCTCCCTCGCCTTGGCCTGCACCGGCGGTTGCGTTAGTGGCTGCTGCTGTTGTTGTTGCAGTTGCTGTGGTTGTGACTGCTGCCAGCTCTGTTGTTGCATGTAGCCACCTTGGGCAATCCGGTGCTGCTCGGCAGCGTTTGGAAGGGACGGCATCTGCATGCGCGCGTTGGATTGGGGAAATCCAGTGCCAGGATTGTTGGTGCCGAAAACCGGATAGGGCAGGTTGCTGGTCGTGTACGCCGCTGGAGGGATGGCAGGGAGGGGCGCATTATAGCCGCCTCCCGATGAAGAAGAAGACGAGTATGATGAATGGGAGGGTTGCGAAGGTTGGGAGGGTGGAGGAGGAGTTGCGCCAGACGAGGATGACTGCGAAAACACTGGCGGCTGGATGCTGAACGCGCGCACCATATCCTGCGTGAGGTCTGTCAGATTGGATGTCTGACCGCGAAACAACAACAAAAAAAACGAGGGGCCAAGAAGACAAGAGGTGGCAGAGTGAGAACGACAAACGATTTTTGCGCAACAAGAAATCATGCTGTGTGCTGGTGTGCTTTACCCCCGATTGCCATTGACTGAGCGTTGGGAGCATCACCATGCCGTTTGCATCGACACGCTCCGATGGCCGAACGCGCATTGTGGATGTGGGCACGACATAGCAGATGGGTGCGCTCGAAGGGTGGTCGATGCAGAGCCAAATTTCGACCGGAATATTGTACGACGCTCCTAAAAACAGCCAACAGCCAAAGCAAAACCAAAAACAAAAAAACAACAAGTCAGCTTCATGCATCATCGACATGCATCATCGACATGCGTCATCATCATCATCGTCAGGGTTGGCATTTGCGAACTGTACCGCGATATGAGATGGGCAGTGTTCCTTTCAAGCACATCATTGTTTCCTCGTGTCCGTCCATGAACGCTGGTCCACAGCCAAGCACACAGTGAGCACACACAGATACATTTCAACCTCATTCAAGGCTTCCTTGCTCCCCCCCCCTCTCCTCTGAGCCGATCGAAGCTTGAGCGACCAGCTTCTTAGGCTCGACGATGACGTTATTGAGCCAGTCCAGTCAACGGCGTCCCTCTCCACGCTGCCCCTGCTGCTCGTGTCAACGAATGAGACGAGATTGGAGGAAAATCAAGCAAAGCGTACTGTAGCGTTCCATGCTGGGCCGCAGGTTGCGCTGGGACGCGAGGAGTCGCTGGACATCGCGCTCAGTCTCGCCGGCAAAGATGTACTGCGCAAGGCAACAGCACAGCGAGGCAACAGCCAAACCAAAGCAACAAGGGTGAGTCAAAAGAGTGACAGAGAGGCAGAAGGAATACGGAGAGGGCAGGGGGTGGGTGGGCGGCGTTGACCACTCAATGCAAACACAATAGAAGAAGGGTCGTACATGGCTGATTTGCGATTGGATCCACTGCGACAGTTCACTCATCTCAGAAAAATAGAATAAGCAATAAAGTAAGACTGAGAAATTAGGAACGAAAGCATGAGACGGAGAGAGACTGAAACGGGGGAGATGGAGACTGATTCTTTTGCTTGGTTGATGGATGCACTTGAATGCCTTCATCTCCCAGCTGGAGCGCTCTGTCAGGCTTCCCATCAAGTTGCCCAATGTTTCCAACGCATCAAGCCGACTCATTGACAGGCATGTAGTCATTCATTTTTTGCTCGGCAGAAGAGTTCGAAGGCATGATCAATGAAGCAAATCGCGTTTCGTTCCAAGTGCAAACCATAGAACTGAGAACAGTGGAGATGATTACAATGAACTCGTAAACTTGGTGCTGTCAGTCGCTTCGCTTGAAAACAAACAAACAAACAAGCAAACAAACCAACAGCCAGATGCAAACGCCCCCCCCCCCAATTCAAACGATCAAATAAGAAGCAGAACAAGCCCAGCTGCACGACTTTCCATTCAATCCTGTCGGTTTTGCTCGTCGGTGACCTCCTCGACAAACTCTGGGTGCTCTTTCAAATGGCCAGAAATTTTGCTCTGAAGAGACTGGAAGGCAGAGCACAACAATCGCATCAACCCAGGTGCAATGTTGGCTTGCTCCAGCTCGAACAAGAAAAGAGACCGCTGGGGCGCCAGGCGGCCCATCGTTGCAGGCACGAGCGGCTGCTCGTTGTTGTTGTTGCCGATTTTGAGCGTGGAGGCGTGCTTGACAAGGAACTGGCGCGTGGTCGACACGAATGCAAAGTGGTTGAACAGATTCAAGGCATCCGACATCGGGGCGGCCACCAGCGGCTCTCGAATCCCATTGTCCATGCCTTGACAAATGCGAATAGCAAGCGGCTCCACGTTGGCTGTGAAGAGTGGAACTTGAGAGTCAGTCTGTCGCATGGGCTTGTCGCGCCACACGCTATTGACAATTTCCAACAGGGTGGCGTTGTGCAAAGTCATCGTGTCGGACGTTGCACGGTCGACCATGCCCCACTGTTCAATTTTCTTGATCTTGGTGTAGGTGTCTCCGATTCTACGTTAGGAGTGAGTGTGTGAGTGTGTGTTCAACAGCAGATAAAATGAGAACCTCGTGGCCCCACCAGAACAAAAAAACATAAACTCAACCAAGCCCAGACGCTTACCGTTGGAGTAAATCGCACACACGTGAAACAACCATCATTTGGGTGCTGTAAAACAGCCGTGCAAGGATACTATGTGGTGGGTGAATGTAAAATGGCAAATTGTAGTCCCGCAAGAGCGACTCTCCGAGCTCAAAGAAGGAAAGCACGGCGTGTTGCACAACAATGTGATCTGCGTCAAGCTGCATGACGAGAAACGGACGAGCAGCCAAAAAAAAAAGAAGAAGAAGAAGAAGAAATTAGTCCAGAACCGACGAATGACCAATGCACAACGACGACAACCAAACGTACTTCAAGTGCAACCAAGCTTAGTCGCTGAACGTGCAAGCCAAATTCTTGAATGGTGCGGAAATAGTTGACTTTGCGCGAAAGTGTATGACTGTTGAAAATAAACTCGTGCTCGGGCTCGCCCGGTGCAGAGGGAGAAAGGAAGAATTTTCGCCAATCCACGCTGCACATGCGATGCAACAAATGGCGGTAGGCTAGCAAAATTTCGGCCTTCCCTTGCGGCGAGGAGGTTTCGAAAATGTGCTGCAAAGGAAACAAGAACTGTCCATAGAGTTCCTCGTACATTCTGCGACAGAAAACCGGTGAGACGGCGACTTCAAACAACAGCATCACGGCGACACTTGCAGCCAGCAGCATCAAGCTTCTTACAAGGGGGAAATGCGAGATACGAGCGCCAATATCTCGGCACGATGATCAATTCCATTCCAAACGCGAAGGTATTTGGTCAAGAACGTGAGCACGACCTGGTCAGACTCCAAGAAAAAGTCGTTCAAATCCACCAACGTCTGAAGCAGTCGTGATCGCCGATTGTAGATGGCACGATCGCGCACGTTGAGATCATGCCCGCCGTCAAACGTAAAACTCGGTTGCGCAACCGTAGCACTTGATTTCAAGCCAGGCAGCTCAAATTCACGTGCCAGATCGGGATGGCGAGTCTGATCCATCAGCCGTGCAGTACTTGTCGCGTCACGCTGAATGGCTAGTCGCTCGTTCAAGGCGGCTTGATTGCGAGCAGTGGCGTTGCGTTCCAGTTCCGCGCCCGTCGACGCAGTGTTTGCTGCCATGGCTGTATTTGCGTCGCGAGCGCCAAACTCATCCGCGAGCAACTGTTCCAGGTAATAGCCGAGCCGACGAATCAACACGGGGTCGCCGACGCAGGACAAGGCGTGGCGCAAAATTGGCGACTCCAGCACTGCGGCAATTTGGTTTGGCATTTCAACGCGGTCGATATTGTGGCCTAGTTCCGAGAGCGAGTTTAGTTGCTCCAACGTAGCCGTGTGTCGCACTGTGAATCGGGCGCCGATATCTCTCATCCCGAGCACAGTTAAGCCTTTGACGCTTCCAGCAGCGATATGAGATGTGTGCAAAACGGGAGCGATGGGATCCAGGCGCAACCGTTTCTTTGGGGGCGCCAATGCCCGCGACGATGACAATGATGAGGAGAATGCCGGCGTGATGGCCAAAGTAGTGGAGTCGCTGGTGTGGCGACTACTGCTGAGCGCTACTGGAGTGTAGTGCAGCGCCGACCGACTCAGAATGGCAAGACTTCCAGCGCCGCCTGACGCACCTGAAAACAATGGCACATCGCCGCGGGGGTTGGCAAAGTTCTCGGCAATGCTGTGGGTGTGAGCCATCAAGCGCGCAAGCACCGAGTCAGGCGCCTGGAAGGTGGCACGCTGCAGCTGGACCCCGGAGAGCGAAATGGAGATGAGATCTGGCTGATACAGCTGGTACACCCGAAGCAATGCGAGCAGTGAGTGGTCACCGCCGGCTTTGCGGTTGAGATCGAGCAATCGGCGAACGCGAAAGGGCTGGGCGTCGCGTCGCCGTGTGAGCAAGTTGAGCAGCGCGCAAACCGAAGGTCGGAGTGTGTCAAAGTCTAGATAGTGCATCAGCATGCCGTACAAGCCGTGAACAGTGTCGGTCGAGCTGAGGTATGGGTGCGCACACACGCACCACTTGAGCGCGAGGGCTTGGATGACGGGCGACATCATGCGAGCTGTCAAGCGACCCACCACCACCACCAAGCATCGTTCTGGGATGCCTGCGTTCGACGGCAGACACACGTGCAGCAATCGCGACGCGCGCGTGTCGTTGTGCTTGCCGCTCGTTGCCGCATCAATCACTGTGAGCAGGTGCGACGGCTGCAACCCGGTGCGCTGCGCCTGCTGCTGCAGCACCTCGATGGCTCGATCCACACTGCGTGCTACCCGCACCAGCTGCCTCGCCTTGCTCTTCTGCAGCAGCTTGGACCATTCCTTGGCGGCCTGCGGATCTGCGCGCACAGCTGCGCGGCGCTGTTCCTTGTCGTTCTGCTCCCGCTCGCGGCGATCGGCCACGTCCCTTGGTGTCAGCGATGTCATTGGCGCTGCGTAGTTTGCCTTGCTCGGTGGCGCCGTTCGCAGGTACGCGACCGCTTGCTCTGCAGTGCTGATCTGCTCGGCTTCATCGTCCTCATCGTCGTCGTCGTCGTCGTCGTCCTCGCCAACACCGTCATCATCATTATCATCATCTTGTTGGCTGCTCCTTCGAGCACTGGTCGACTGGCGCTGGGTGCTGCGGCGGCGCTGTCCTCGGCCGTCGTCGCTGCTCTTTGCTGGGCTTGCATTACCGTTCACCTCGAGCTCAGCCTCGTCTGAATCCGAGTCCGTCACACGGCGGTGCTTGGACGACGACATGGTCAGCGACGATTTGTTGGAATGACGAGTTGAGGATGAGAACAATGATGAAACGCGGGAACGACTCGGATTTGATGAATGAAAGGGATTTTGAAACAAAAAAAAAAAAAAAAAAAAAAGCGCGGGAAAACGAAGAACGTTTGAAAAAAAAAAAATTACGACTGCAATCTGAATAACGACGCCTTCCTTCATTTTCGTGCACAACCGTCACTCAAGCGAAAAACATCCAAAATCAAAAACATGTTCGTGGTTTGTTTCACTTGCGCGACTTGGGCGATCGGCCGTGGCTGTCTTGACGGAATCGTTTCGAATCGCCGCCAAATTTGCCGTGTCCGGCCTTGTCTGGGCGACCGCCCTTGTGCTTGGGACGCTGCTGCTTGCCACCGACATCATCGTCGTTGTCAGCGTTGTCCTCATCGTCACGAGGGGCCGGTCGCTTTTGGCGAGAGCTCTTGACGCTGATGGCACTCGGGACGTTGCCGGACGAAATGGCCTTGTTCCAGTCCGCATCGGTGCCGGAAATGGCGTACCTGCGACGAGATAAAGCAAAAGAAATAAAAAATGAAAAGATGAGCACAACGAGAGAGATCAGAGTTTGAAGCAAATCAAGACCACGAAAACATGCAGTGATAAAGTGCAATGACACGACGTACTCTGCCATGTCGCCAAGTTCAAGCATTGCCTGCTGCTTTTGCTGCAGACCCTGCTTGACAGAGCTGGCACTCGAGGCAAGCTCGGAATCGAGAGACTCTGCCAGCGGCTCGAACGTATCGTCGTCTTCAGCATCATCAACGGCGCTCTGACGGACTTTCGACTTGGGTGCCGCAATAGTAGCACCGACGGCCTCTTCTTGCAGGTTGCGGAAGAAGATGGAAAGTTTACGCATGGACTTGTTGAACAAGGCGAGAATCTGCTGCGAAGGCAGCGCCAGCTCCTTCTCCAGGGAATCGACGTCCTTGTGCTGGAGACCGACTGCGAGGAGGATTTCGGCCTGTGTCGGGGAGAGTTGCACCTACCAACCGCGCGAACAAAGCCAAGTGAGAAGCCACCCAGGCAAAACAAAAACAAAAAACAGAAACCGCTCATCAACAATTTCATCAACAATGCCACATACCGGAATACGGTTTTGGAACCATTCCATTGCAAGCTGGGGAATCAAATCAAGAATGACGTGGTAGTCCACAAGATTTCGGGCATAGGACTCGAGACGCTTCAAGTCAAAGACAGTGAACAGCGCGTCCGCAGCCTCCTTTGTCAGCACTGCAAGAGCAAAGAAAAGGGTTTGAGCATGAGCCACGCCCTCGAGCATCAACCGCCCGTCACTCAAACGGCACTCACCTCGGCCGTCTTCAAAGCTCGATCCTGGCCGTCCAAAAATGCTCCGTGCTGTGGCCGGGGCGAATGTCTTGAACTGGAAGGAAAGGAGGGACAGGAACCGACGACGGAAATCTAAACAAACAGGTCCGATTTCCCTCAGTGTTAGCAAGAGAGAGAAACCATAACACAAAGGCAAAACGTTGCAGAAAAAACAACCGCATAAACAAACAAAACACGTCAGAGACGTACCAGTCCAATAGGTGTCGAGCCAGCCATCGGGGCAGTTGGTGTGGAGATCGCCAGCATCCAGCGCTTTGAGCATGATGCAAGTGTGCTCACCAGTGAGCTCGTTGACTGTTTGCCGCAGATACACGGGAGTAAAGCCACCGCGTTGCCAGAAGCGGAAGAGTTGCTCGGTGAGGCCGTAGGAGACGCCCAAGTAGTGCAGACGCTCGGGACGGCGCTCGGTCAGCTTCATGAGCAGAGGAGGCAGATTGGCGCGGGGACGCAGGTCCTCGAGCAAGAGCTGCGAAGAGGCGCGCGTGCGCTCTTCCTCGTCCTCATCGTCTTGATCATCGTCGTCCTCCTCCTCTTCTTCGCCGTCCTCGCCGCCGCTGCTGGACTTGTTGGGAATGACAACATTGTCGCGAATATAGTCTGCAGGCTCGTCCTCGTACTCGTCGAGGCTCTGGATCTTGCCTTCGTAGTACTGACCGAGCAGCTCGAGCGCGCGAGCGCCGTAGCCCATGCTCATGTAGTCGGGGTGAGTGGCAATGCGAACGACACGCGCGCCAGAGAGGGAGCCAAAGTCGTTGTCTTGGTATTGCTGCGAAATGGTCCATGGAATGAGATCGCCCGAGGCGCGAACACCCTGCGCCAAGGATCGGCTAATCACGTCGCGAGAAATCTCGCCTTCAAGGCAGACTTGGACGACGCAAAGCACCTCAGGCAGCGCGTTTTGCGAAGGATCGACCGGGCCCAGCAAGCAGAAGAGGTGGTGCGCTGGGGCATCGCTGATGAGCTGGAGGTCGTTTGGCGAGTTCTTGTAGTGCGACGCCACGTACAGCGCCATCAGACGCTGCAAGAAGCTCTCCGAGGCTTTGTGGAACGAGAAGAGCGTGTCGCGGTTGATGTAGTACAGGTCGCACTTTTTGGGGTGCGGGCAGCCGGACGAGAGCGAGCGGGGCACGCTGCCAACATCAAGGCACAGGAGCTCGTTCAGCCACTTTTCGACTGGATCGCCGGCGGCGTAACGAATGGGGGTCTCCAAAGCTAGCTCCCGCAGCGTACGTGCGCTACTGGAAATGCTCGTCGAGGCCGCTGCAGCACTCGAGGAGGTGGATGCGGCGGCTCCGGTGGCAGACTGCTGCTTGCGAAGCTGCTGGATGAGCTTGAGCGAGAGCGATCGACCAGTGCCTTCGTAGCCGTTGATGGTCGAAGCCATGAACACGAGGTACGGGCCGAGAAGCTCGCGCACAATCGGCAGCGGAATGGCGGCGGCTTCATCAATGACGAGCAGCTCGGCCTGTCCCAGGCGATGCACGTCTTGTGGCTGAATGTACTGGATGGTCTGGCGGTGCGAGCGGAAGACGTTCACGCGCACAATAGCCTTGTTCAGATCGGGATTGGTGGACTGCACAAGCTCGTAATCAATGTGCTCCTGGTACTCGAGCGCGTCAAAGCCCTTGAACACAAACTCGAACAGTGTTTTGAGGTTTTCGGGGCTTGGTGACGTGACAAACAAACAAACAAACAAAAAAAAAAAAGACAAAAAAAAAGACAAAAACGAAGTGAAAAATACTGCGGGGTAACGTGCAAAGTGAAAAATACTGCGGGGTAACGTGCAAAACGACCTCGTATCTCACGCATGACCAAGAGAGAGGGAGAAGATGCAAAAAGAAAGAAAACCCAACTCCACTTACCCGTAGGCAACGGCAGAAGCGATCGCCAGACCAAGGGCGGACGATTTACCACGACCACGAGCGGCAGTCAGGGTCACCGTGCTGCGCAGGGTCTTTTCGGAAATGGCTTCGATAAAGGTGAGGACTGCCTTGGCTTGATCGATGGTCTTGGCATTGCTGATCAGGGCACCAGCAGGCTGGGTGTCGGCCAACGAGTCCTTGAGCTCTTGCAGCTCTTGATCGGCCTCCGAGAGCGCCGTCGAGGACTTTGGTGGCACAGCCGTGATGCTGAGAGAATGCTCCGAGAGAGGGAGCACATTGAGCTCATCGTCCACAACAAGGCAGGTCTTGCACGTCGCGAGCGACAGAATGAAGCGCTCGTTGAAGCGACCGACGACGTCTTGATGCGACTCTGTGCGATAGCGCGCGTGCACCTCCTGCAAAGGAGAAAAGGCAGGAAGGAAAGCGGTCGAGCATTTTTCCGGGGTGAGAAAGAGCAAACCCCTCTCAACGAGTCCACTAAAAACTAGTCTCCATTTACCATGCTCATGGTGAAGAGCTGCTTGAGAGACTTCATGGTACGCAGCAACAGCACGACGACGCCACCGCCTTCCACGGTCTCGATTGTACGAGCGAGCATGTTGGGTGACAACGCCTCAAAGTCCTGCGCCAAAAAGAGTTAGACTCTGAATTGTGCTTCCATCGTGAAATGACTGCCAACGACATTGCTTTCTGTTGTTACCTGAAGAACGCACATGCCGTACGTGTTACCGAGAATCTTGTGTGTGTCGGCATAGTACGTGTAGCGAATGTTGGTCGACGAGATGAAGAGCTCGAACGGATCGTCTTTGTCCGGGTCAAGCAAGCCGCGCTGGATTTTCTTCTTGATCTGGCGCATGCGCTTCTGCTTGTGGCTGCGACAAGTAGCAAATACGACACGGTGAAGCTGGTCAGACGAACGAAAATCCGCGTGTGAAGGACCGCTGGAGGAGAAGACACGTTTACCTTGAAAATCCGAGCTCTTTCTTGTAGCACCACAGGACGGACGGGCGCGTCTTGACAACAGTCTTGCTGAGCATATAGTGGAGGTTGACGACCTGCAATCGACAAGTGAGTGAGTCGACAGTGAGTGAGTGAGTGATCGGGCAAGCACACAGGCAAGCACAGGGCAGCACATGGCAAAACGAGAGCAGCGCTGTTTTCATTGCGCTCGTGCTTTTGCTCCCACACGCCCACCCCACACTCCAGTCGATCACAGATCAACACAGTTTTCCAAACAAGCTCCAAAAGAGTCATTGTAGGTCGATGAAGGGGTGAAGCGGGAAGAGGGGGGTTTGGGTCCATTGCGACCGCCAGCCTAGAAAGCACACATGGCTTTACTCGCAATCCTCAACCCTCCCACTTCTCACTGTCCTCCTCCTCCTCACTGCGCCGCTCAGCTGCTGATGCCATCGAATCAACATGACCAGGATGGTGGAGTGTTGTGATTTGGTCGTGAATTGGTCGCACCTGGTCGCGGCCGTGGTCGCCGACAATCACAAAGAACGAGCGATGGCTCGTCTGAACGCCATTCTCAATCAACGTGCGGATGCGCGCGTCAATCTTCTTGCGCATTATGAAAGGGTTGAGGAAGAAAAAGAAGAAGAAAAAAAAATGAATGAAGTTGAATCAAAGAATGGGAGATGGAATGGGATGCAACAACATTGTTACAAACTGCACTGTCCAATAGCTAACCACCCCCTCTTCTTTCGTGTATCACGCCTTGTACGCTTGTAAAGTCTATTTGACAAAGGTTTATTTTGGCTAGCTAGTATTTTTGTTTGTGTGTGTGTTCGTTTTCAAAAAAAAAAGGAGAATCTTGTTCTTCAAAACTTCTCGAATCGCTCGAGAACCATGGCGTGGCCTAGACCGCCTGCAGCGCAGGCGGCGACCAGGGCATATCGGCCGTTCTCGTGGGCGAGACGGTGGGCAGCGGTGACGGCAAGACGGACACCGGTGGCGCCGAAGGGGTGGCCGAGGGAGAGCGAGCCGCCCCACAGGTTGAACTTGTTCATGTCGAGGGCGCCGTACTTGCCCTGGAGACCCATCTCGGTCTTGCAGAAGTAGTCAGAGTCGAGGGCCTTGATGTTGGCAAGAATTTGGCCAGCGAAGGCTTCGTGGAACTCGATAACGTCAATGTCCTTGAGGGAGAGGCCGGCCTTGGCGAGGACCTTGGGGGTGGCGTACGCCGGGCCGAGCAGGAGCTGGTCCTTGGGGTCTTGCGAGACGTAGACGTGCTCGCGCAGGTAGGCGAGGGGCTTGAGGCCGAGGGCCTTGGCCTTGTCAGCCGACATCAGCAGGGCGGCCGAGGCACCGTCGGTCAGGAAGGAGGCGTTGGCGGCAGTGACGGTGCCGTTGGGCTTGATGAAGGCGGGCTTGAGGGCGGCGAGCTTCTCGGGGGTGGAGACGCGGACGCCGTTGTCGGCAGAGACGGTGACAGCCTTCTTGGGCACAATGACGGACAGGACGTCCTTGAGGAGGCCAGCCTTGGCGGCCTTGTCGGCAAAGGTGTGCGAGCGGAGGGCATACTCGTCCGACTCGCGGCGAGTCACGCCAAACGCGGTGGCGAGGCGGTCGGCAGAGTGGCCCATCACCTCGTTGGTGGAGAACTCGGCAACAGCGGGCAGCTCGGGGGCGAGGTCGGCAAGCTTGAGGCCGCTCAGCAGACCGAGGTAGCCGGCAGTCGACTTGACCTTTCGGCTGGCAATCAGGCGCTTGCGAATGTTGCGCGAGAAGCGAATCGGCACGTCCGACATGGACTCGGTACCACCGGCGACGACAATGTCGGCGTTGCCCGTTGCGATGAGGTTGACGGCTGGAGGGTGAGGAAGACGGGACAAGCAGGTTGAAGAAGAAGAAAGTGAGACGAGCGAAAGCACTCAAAGAAGTCTCTGAGGGGGGGGGGTTTCAAAAAACCTTACCGTTGGTCATGGCAAGGTTGGAGGAGATGCAAGCCATGGTGACAGTGTTGGCGGGAACCGACAGGGGGATGCCAGCGCCAATGGCAGCCTAGGCAAGTGAAAATTGACCAGAAAAAAAATACAACAGAAAATCAAGTGAATACCCGGGGTGCGATGCAACCAGCTTTCATCAAGCGTCGCAAGAACGGTCTTGGAAAGGCGACAGACCCGGAGGTTTTTTCCGGCCTCTGAAATCACAAAAAACCTTACTTCACGTGCAACGTTGCTGGTCTTGACTTCCTGGATGACGGTACCGGCAATGACGTAGTCGATGGTGGCGGGGTTGATGCCAGTGCTGCAATGCCAGAAACACAGAGGCGAGTCAGAGATGCGGTTTCAACAAGACACGAGCAAAGTGCAAAAGCGTTGCAGCATCGAAATACACACCGGCCAAGCAGACCCTTGAAGGCCATACGCTGCAGGTCGTGGGGCATGAGCTCGGCAAATTCAGAGCCAGAGGTCAGGAAGGGGGTGCGGACGGCCTCGACGAGGACGACATCACGACCGGAGCGCTTGGGCGCAGCAGCTATGCGAGAAAGCAATCAAAGCAGGCAGAGAGCAACAGTGAAGTGAGAGGACACAAAAGTCGGGTGCTTTGAGCTTATCACATGTAGGAGACGTACCAGCAGTGGCGAACGAGCGGCGGGCGACGTTGGAGGCGATGCGAGTGGCTTGCATTGTGTGTTGAATGGTGCTGCATTCGGAACAAAAAAGAAACAGAGTGAGTTGAAGCGGCAAAAAAACGACGGACAGAGTTCAGATGGTTGGGGATCGGCAGAGTTGGCGCATGAATGAATCAATCGCGTGAGGAAGAGGAGTTGAGTGGGGAAGTGGGGGAAAGGGGGGAAAGGGGAAAAGAAGGGAAACTTGATCCGCCATGAGCGGCTGACGTGCGATCGCTCGCACTCCCAATCCAAGCTGCAAACTTCAAGCTGTGGTGTGAACAGGAAAAGCGGGTGGAAGTCGAATTCAAGGAGAACGATGGGGAGAAGAGGAAGCAGAAGGAAAAAAAAAAAGAAAAAAAGAAGCGAGATCCATTATTTTTTTTTTATTATTTTGGCTGGAACTGAAGCGAGCGCTAACAAGGAGCGCAAAAGGCGGGGTGCACAGGTACTGCACATCTTGACCTCTGCATCACGAACGCTGCGAGGCCGCGAGATCAGCCGAGTCGCACAGAGCGCCGCCGCTCCACAAGATCAAACCAAAGAGCAAAAGAGCGAGGACGGCCTTTTTTTTTTTTTTGTTCCAAATGCAAACTCCATACAAAAAGCTGTTTGTTACCAAATTTCACAACTGCGCTCTGAATCGCATTTGGAAAAGCAAGAAAAAACAATCAAATCGAATTACAATACAAATCAGCAATACAGAGTCATTCGATCAGGCTTGTAAGCGGGGAGGGGAGGGGACTGGAGTCAAACTGTGAGGCAAAGGCAGATGTCCCAGAAGCGGTTTGCCTCAGTTTCGCCCGCCTCCGCTTCTTGCTGCTCCATCGAGATTGCACCATCATCCTCTCCGTGCACGATCCATTTGCCTTCTGCGTCGTGACTCCTCTTCCTCTGAACGTTCCTCCCGTTTTGCTCCCCTCGTTCCTGTGCAAACGAGCCCGACTTGCTTTGCGGCTTTTTTCTTCTTTGATTTTTATTATTTTTATGATGATTCGGTTTTTCACGTGTCAACACGTGAAAATCAAAACAAACCTCAGCCGAGAAACTCCTGCTTGTTTTTTTTGTTTTTTCCCCCACTTGCTCACCATCAACCGTCAGTGAGATCAGAGGAACGCGGGATGGAACAAGGAAGGGCGGAACCGGCAGTCAAAAGAAGAAAACGCAACCGAGGAAAAGAGACCGCAAAACAAACCAAAACAAACCAAACCCCAACTGTGAGGATTCCCACTTTTGTTTCAATCTCCGTACTTCTCCACTCTGGCTGTCCGCGAATCGTTCAGTGTCCGACTTTGTTGGATATTATTAACTATCATCTGATATTGCAAGTTTGGGTTTGTCTTTTCCACTTTTCTTTTTGAGAGAAACCAACTGGGTACGACTTTTTGGAACTTGTGCTGATTTTTTCGCTTTTTGCTCTTTGTGCTCGCGTTCTGCTGCACCGCACACGCGACCGCGCCGCAACGCCGAGCGATGAGAGATCGAAGATTCAAATGCTGCGTGTTGAAGATGGGGGTGCTGTGTCTTGGCTCAACAGCGAAGGGGGTCGATCGGCCGGACCAGAACGTGAAAGCAACAAGCGGCTTTTTTTTTTTTTTTTTTTTCGCTCAATGTGTGTGTGTTGTCGTTCGGGTCGTTCGGGCTGGCTTCTGGTGGCTGAGCTGAGGTTCCGCGTAGCCATCCACCCCACCCCCATGCATCATGCATCAGCCTTGTGAAGTGTGTGTGCCAGTGTGAGTAGTCGATCGCTCCCATCTAAAAATCAGCGATCTTTTTTTTTTTTTTTTTTTCCCCCTGTTGTTCTGCTGGTGCGTTGATGGCGTTGATGCACTTGAAGCAAACGCTTTACCATCCAGTACAATCACACAGCGCGATATTCTTTGTTTGTCTGTGTTCATCCACTCTCTGCCATCGCGCAGCAACAGAAAGCCAAATCCAACTGACTTTTTTTTTTCTTTTTTTTTTTTATTGTTTCCCCTTCTTTTCCTTTTTTTTTTTTTTTTTTTTTTTCCATTCTGCTTTTCATTTCCCTTTCTTTCATTTTTCGTCTTTGTTCTTGTTTTTTTTTTCTTTTTTTTTTCCCTTCTTCTTTGACTTTTCAATGTTCAACTCGTTCCTCTTTTTGATTCTTATTTCCCTTTGTTCAAGATCTCGCAACTTTCCTCCCAGTGTCGATCGACGGACTGACCTTTCCCGCGTCGCCAGCCACGTTCTTGACCATCTGCATCACCCTCTGCATCATGTGTGTCGCCCTATCCCTCTCCTACGATCCAAAAACAAACAAACAAACTCACACAAAGAAAGGCAAGCAATGCATCAGCTTTACAATGAAAAAACTCACCTTTGTGTCGTCTTGCATTGTTGTGTGCTGCAGAATGCTCTCGGCCGCTCTCACTCGCCAGCTGCTCCAGCGCAGTGCGCGCAACTATGCCACTGCCGCTGCCGCCGCGGTTGCTGCTCCGGCTGCCGCCACCTCGGCTGCCGCCAGCCTCTTCCAGGGCACTCACATCAAGGCCTCGGTGAACGCCGACGGCGTTGCCATTGTCCGTCTGGACTCGCCCAAGGTCAACTCGCTCTCCCAGGAGCTGTCGGCCGAGTTTGAGAGCGTGCTCTCTGCCCTTGAGAAGGACAACCGCGTGTCCTCTGCCGTCCTGATCTCGACCAAGAAGGACGCCTTCATTGTCGGCGCCGACATTGGCATGCTCTCTGCCGCCAAGGACGCTGACGACCTTGCCAACATTTCCAGCAACGGCCAGAACATGCTCAACCGCATTGCCAAGAGCAACAAGCCGATCGTTGCCGCCATCCACGGCTCGTGCCTTGGCGGTGGTCTCGAGGTTGCCATGGCCTGCCACTACCGCATTGCCACCGTCCACCCCAAGACCGCCCTTGCCCTGCCCGAGGTCATGCTCGGCCTGCTCCCCGGCGCTGGTGGCACGCAGCGTCTGCCCAAGCTCGTCGGTCTCCCCGACGCCCTCGACATGATGCTCACTGGCAAGAACGTCCGCGCCGACAAGGCCAAGAAGCTCGGCCTGATTGACGCTGTCGTCCAGTCCATGGGCCCCGGTATTGCCGACCCGATCGACAACACGCTCAAGAACCTCGAGCGCGAGGCCGTCATTGCCGCCAAGGCTCTTGCTGCCGGCAAGCTCAAGGTCGACCGCTCCGTCCCCCTGCTCTCCGTCAAGGGCATCACCAAGTACCTGACCGAGGAGGTCGAGTACGGCCGCAACTTTGTCCTCCAGAAGGCTCGCGAGACTGTCCTGAAGAAGACCCAGGGCAACTACCCCGCGCCCCTCGCCATCATTGACGTTGTCCGCGCTGGCCTCGCCGGCGGCTTCACCAACGGTCTCCAGGCTGAGGCCAAGGCCTTTGGCAAGCTCGGCATGACTGACGAGTCCAAGGCGCTCATCGGCCTCTACTTTGGCCAGACTGCCCTCAAGAAGAACCGCTACGGCGCTCCCGAACGCCCCACCCAGAACGTTGCCGTTCTCGGCGCTGGTCTGATGGGTGCCGGCATTGCCCAAGTCAGCATTGAGAAGAACTACAACGTCATCCTCAAGGACATGAAGCCCGAGGGTCTTGCCCGCGGCCAGGCACAAATCTACAAAAACCTCGACGGCAAGGTCAAGAGGAAGTCGCTGACCTCGTTCGAGCGCGACCAGCTCGTCGCCCGCGTCTCGCCCCAGCTCACATACCAAAACTTTGGCGAGGTTGACATGGTCATCGAGGCCGTCTTTGAAGACCTCGCCCTCAAGCAGCGAATCATCAAGGACGTCGAGGCTGTCCTTCCCCCGCACGCCATTTTCGCCTCCAACACGTCTGCGCTGCCCATCGGCGAGATTGCCAAGGCTTCGAGCCGCCCCGACAAGGTCATTGGCATGCACTACTTCTCGCCCGTCGACAAGATGCCCCTCCTCGAAATCATCACCACCGACAAGACCTCCAAAGAGACTGCTGCCGCCGCCGTCCAGGTCGGCCTCAAGCAAGGCAAGACTGTCATTGTCGTCAAGGACGGCCCCGGCTTCTACACCACCCGCATCCTTGCCCCCATGCTCGCCGAGGCCATCACCACCCTCACCGAGGGCATTGACTTTTTCCACCTCGACAAGGTCATGCAAAAGTACGGCTTCCCCGTCGGCTCGGTCACCCTTGCTGACGAGGTCGGCATTGACGTTGGCTACCACGTTTCGCACGATCTTGGCGCTGCCTTCAAGCACCGCATGGGCCCCGGCGCCGAGCGCGCCGCCCTCGTCCTGAAGGAGATGGTTGACAAGAACTTCCTCGGCCGCAAGTCTGGCAAGGGCTGCTACATTTGGTCTGAGCGCAAGGGCAAGGGCAAGGTCATCAACGAGGATGCCGTTGCCATCTTCCGCAAGTACCAGACCGGCCCCTTCACCGTTCCCGACGAAGAGGTTGCATTCCGTCTCACCGGTCGCATGACCAACGAGGCCGTCTACTGCCTCCAGGAGGGCATTCTTTCCTCGCCCGTCGACGGTGACATTGGCGCCGTCTTTGGCCTTGGTTTCCCCCCGAACAAGGGCGGCCCATTCCGCTGGATTGATAGCTACGGTGCCAAGAACTTTGTCAACCGTCTCGAGCAACTCGCCACCAAGTATGGCGACCACTTTGCCCCTGCTCCTCTTCTCATCGAGCACGCCAAGAACGGCACCAAGTTCCACAAGAACTAGATCTAGAGTGCGATAGGCGTCGTTGCGCTTTTGTTGTTTTGTTTTTGTATCCGCGGGTTTTGTTTTTTAAAGCTTGTGGATTGTTCAATGTCTTTTTTTTCTCCTTGTCTTAACAAAAAACCATATGAAATGTAATGCTTTTGTTCCAGTGATTTTAGTTTGAGTGTTGGGTTGTGAGTTGAGGGAGTTGTTGGGTTGGATTTTGACGTGCCGACGCGATGAACAATTTCAGGTGCTCTTCCCTCATTTTTTCCACCGTCTGTCCTGTTGCGATTTGGTTTATTTAGCGCTATTCTACCCTTCTCAGCCATTTCAGCCACTTCAGTCTTTCTATCCTTCTCTCTCTCTCGCTGCTTTGAAAATGCAACAAGTCGAAGAAGTCCACCACGAAGCGGCGCCCGTCTTCCCGCCGCCGCCCGCCCGCAGCGATCGCCCTGCAGCCCACGTCCCGTCCATGGATGCGTACCGATCAATGTACCGCGAGTCGGTGGAGGATCCCGACCGCTTCTGGGGCCGGATTGCCGCGCGCGAGTTCTCGTGGGAGACACCGTTCATTCTCCCCGGCGATGCTGCTGCCTCTGCCTCGGCGATCGCGAGCAAGCCAGACGCTGAATCGCACGCCAACGGCAACGCGACCACTGCGGCTGCTGCTGCGGCTGCCCCTGCGGCGGCGGATCCGACCAAAGTCACCTCGCAGCAGAGCAACTTTGACGTCCGCACTGGTCCCGTTGCAATCAAGTGGTTTGAGTCGAGCCGCACCAACTTGGCCTACAACTGCCTCGATCGCAACGTGCACGAACGCGGCCTGGGCGACAACGTGGCCTTCTTCTGGTACGGTCTGATGATCGCGAAATTGGTCACCCAACAACGAACGAAACAAAATAAAAAAAAAAAAAAAAAAAAAAAAGCACGCCATCTCCAACCTATCGACATTGAGGCTGAATGCATTTTCAACGGACTCACAGTTTGTTGCTCTTTCAAAAGCCGGAATTTCATGTGTTCATTTCTGAGAAATGACGGGAGTTTTTTTTTTCAAATCTTCCAAACAGCTCGAAACACTCACTTTCGCGTTGAACATTTTGTGTTTGACTTTCAATCAATCCGCAGGGAAGGCAACAATCCCGAACAAGCTTCCAAACTGACCTATCGCCAGTTGCTCGATCGAGTCTCTCGTTTTGCAAATGTGCTCAAGTCCTTTGGTGTCGCTAAGGGCGACACTGTGGGTGTCTACATGCCCATGGTGGTTGAGCTTCCGATTGCAATGCTGGCCTGCGCCCGCATTGGTGCTATTCACTCTGTCATGGTAAAAAACAAACAAAAAAGCAAACGTGCACGACGAAAGGAGATGGTTATCACTGAATTCAAATCGAGATTGCTCACTGAACCTGGTTTTTGCAGTTTGGCGGCTTCTCGCACGAAGCGATCGCCGGCCGCATCTTGGACGCCAAGTGCAAAGTCATTGTTACCGCTGGTACGAGCTTCAACTATTGCTGAATGACTTTTCTTGCTGGCGTTGATTTATTAACAGCGGACTGGCCTTATGTGATGTTTGCGCAGACGGTGTTTTCCGTGGCGAAAAGGTCATCCCCCTCAAGCACATTATGAACAAGGCCATCGAGCACTGCGCCGAGCAAGGCTTTGCTGTTACGGCTACCATCGTGCTTGCGCATCTTGGCAACCTTCCCGGTGCGTAGCAGGGGTTTTTGGCATTGTGTTTCCATCTGGTTGGAAGTCAAGCGTCTGACTCTCCTGCTGCTTGATTCGCTTTCGAACATTCAACAGAGGAAGAAAAGCGCTCACTTGATCGCGATTGGCTCAAGCTGGAAGCGGAAGCATCCCCCGACTGCCCTGTTGAGTGGCTCGAGGCCGAGCACCCGTTGTTTATGCTCTACACCAGCGGCTCGACTGGTCGACCAAAAGGCGTCGTTCACACCCAAGCTGGCTACATGGTCTGGGCAGCCACGACATTCAAGTACGAGTGCAATGGTTTGCAATTCATCCTTAAGTTGGCTTCTGTATTTCTCACCTTTTATTGTCGTCATCTTGACAGATATGTATTTGACTACCACCCGGGCGATGTGTACTGGTGCACAGCTGATTGTGGCTGGATTACGGTGAGTATGCGCGGGGCGGGGGACTGTGCACCTTTCCGATGCTGCACCAGCTCAATTGCTTGATGTTCCTCATTGATTGTTTTGTTGTAACAGGGCCATTCCTACGTCACTTATGGTCCTCTTCTCAACGGAGCAACCAGCGTGCTGGTAAGCGTTACAGAAATGATGTTGAGTCACATTTGACCGTCTTCACTGATTTTGTCACTCCATTCTTTTCATTGGAACAGTTCGAGGGCATCCCCACTTACCCGGATGCCGGTCGCTGCTGGCAAGTCATTGACAAGTACCAGGTCACGCAGTTCTACACTGCTCCGACCGCCATCCGTGCCCTGATGAAGTTTGGAGATGAAATTGTTGCTCGGTAAGTCAGTTGTTGTAGTTGTCGTGTTTGTTTTCTATTTTTGGCGCTCAATCTCACGCCGTGCTTCCCCCCCCCTTTTTTTTTCTGGTTTCCTCTAGATCCTCCCGCGCCAGCCTTCGCATCTTGGGCACGGTCGGCGAACCAATCAACCCCGCCGCCTGGCTGTGGTACTTTAATGTTGTGGGCGAGGGCCGTTGCCCGATCGTCGACACTTGGTGGCAGACCGAGACGGGAGGGTTTATGATTACACCCTTCCCTGCTGCGACGCCATGCAAGCCGGGCTCGGCAACGTTGCCGTTCTTTGGCGTTGTTCCGGCCCTGATTGACTCCCAGGGCCGCGAAGTCGAGGGCGAGGGCGAAGGCAGCCTGGTGATCAAGCAGTCCTGGCCCGGCCAGATGCGCACCGTGTTTGGCGACCACAAGCGGTTTGAGGAGACGTACTTTTCGCAGCACAAAGGGTACTACTTTTCGGGCGACGGCTGCCGTCGAGATGAGGATGGCTACTACTGGATCACCGGTCGCATTGACGACGTGCTGATGGTCTCTGGCCACCGCATTGGCACTGCCGAGGTGGAGGGTGCGCTCGTTGGTCACGAGGGTGTCGTCGAGGCTGCCGTGGTTGGCTACCCGCACGACATCAAGGGCGAGGGCATCTACGCGTTTGTCACCCTTGCGGAAGGCTTCAAGTTCACCCCAGAGCTCGTCCAGCACTTGAAGCTCGATGTGCGTGAGAACATTGGCGCGTTTGCCTCTGTTGACATTTTCCACGAGGCGCCCGCCCTGCCAAAGACGCGCAGCGGCAAAATCATGCGTCGCATCCTGCGCAAGATTGCTGCTGGCGAAACCGACATTCACAGCTTTGGTGACACGAGCACTCTCGCCGACCCCAACGTGGTTGAGATGCTCATTTCCACCCGACCCGGTCATTAACAATAAAAGAGGCGCGGGGGAGGGATTGTGCGATATTGTGCGACATTTACCCCTTTGACAACAAGTTTTTGCGATTGTTCAGCATGGAATTAAAAACACCGTTTCCCAGTTTTGTTTTTTGTTTTGAAAACATTGCAGGGCGCAAAATTAATGGATTTTACAGAGAACAAAAAAAAAAGCAGTCATGTGGCATTCAAGGAGGGGGTGTTAGGGTGGGAAGCAACGGCAAAGTACACAGAGAAACAACAGACAGGAGACGCCGACATGGGTTGTAGACAAGCAAATAACAACGAGAAAAAAAAAAGAAACTCTTCAACATCAGTAACGACAAAACGATCAGAAAAACTGCCAAATCACAAAAACAAACCAAGCAGAGAAACAAACAAACAAACAAACAAACAAACAAACAGAAACGGAACTGAACCAACACGCTACCGAAACAAGTGCTGCCGTTATTCGGCACGCGCTGCAGCAGTAGCATGCTTGGACATGACACTATTGCCACGTGGAAGGAGCGGGGAGGGAAGAGGAGGAACAATGGAAATAACAGAGTTGGTGTGTTATTGCTTGAACGTCGGTGGGGGAATAGTGTCGACATGGCCAAACGAGACACGTCGACGGCTCAAGATGCTGGCACCATTGGGGGTTGCCGAAGGGTGGAGCAGAGCCGACGCTGGTGGGGCGGCAGCATCGGCGGTGGCAGCAGCTGGCTTTTGAGGCCGCTTCTTGCGCTCAATTGTGACCCAGCCTTCGTCGGGGCCGCGCACAGGGGTGTCGCCCTCGTACATGCCTGCAAATGAATGCGCTGGCACCGAGGTCGAAGCCAGCACTGGTGGCGGCGACTTGAGGCGCGGCGGCTGATTGTGGTGCGGATCCGCCGCGAGCGGGTCTTGGATTTTGACCTGTGCAGCAAAAAGGTCGAGGCAAATCGAGGTGAGAGACATATTGTAGTACGTATTGGTTGGGTTTGGTTTGGCGGATTGAGAAAGGGCGGGAAACTGCGATTTTGGCGCCAAATTCTTACTTTTTGTCTTTCTCTTTCATTCTCATTCTCATTCTCGCAATCAACGAATGCAACACAATGAACGCAAACAATCGCTGCGTCCACTGTCGTAAGCACCCAACATCCTCTTCACTCAAACAATCCCAATGTAAAATCAACAGAAAGACAAAAAAACGAGATCGATTTTTTTTTTTTTTTTGGTTCAACGTTCCTTCAATCACACAAAGATCAAAAAAGATCCAAACGAATAAAGAGTTCGATGCATCGCAGCATTCGAACACAAAGGCAGCGATGATGAAAATGAGATTGAAAGAGAGATTTGGAAGCAGATTGAAAGAGATTGGAAGAGAGATTGAAAGAGATTGGAAGCGAGATTGGTTACCTGCTTCTTGGGCTGCTGGGGCTGCTGGGGCTTGGACGACGACGCTGCGGTCGCTGGACCCTTGCCCTTATTCACGCTGCTGCTGCTGCTGCTGCCGTTGGCTGGGGCAGAGGCAGACACGGCACCGCGCACTGGAATGGGCTTTGCCACCTCAGTTGCCGCTGCAGCGACCTTCTTGGTCTTCTGCTGCTGCTGCTGCTGTTGTTGTTGCTGCTGTTGCTGTTGCTGCTGCTGTTGCTGTTGCTGTTGCTGTTGCTGTTGCTTTGGCTGTGGCTGCTGGGCCTGAGGTTTGCGTTGCTGCTGCTGCTGCTGCTTTTGTGTCGTCGTCGTCGTCGTAGCTCGGCCCTCCTGCTGCTTTGCCTGCTTCTTGTTGTTCACGGTGCCGTAGAACATGATAATCACAAGGAACGCAATGCCGATCGTCAGCAGCGAGACAAATCCGAACGCAACCAGCGGCGTCTCTGCGCCAAAGTTCAGCAGCGTCGACATTGTGTAAGAAAAGAATTGGAGAAAAAAAAAAAAACTGAACCAGACAAAAAAAAAAAAAAGGCTTCTAAGATTGTCTGAGTTTTACAATGTGGAATCAACACCAGCAAAACTAGCAGAACAAAGGTTAAAAAAAAAACGAAGTAAAGAGAAGTGTGATTCATGGTTTGGTTGAACAACGACAGCTTGATGGAAACAAAACGATCTTCATTGCAACTACTGAGCAGCAATCTGAGCTGTCCTTGGACGACTCCAGTCCTCCTTTTGTGCTTGTTTGTTGCATTGCTCAATACAAACCAAACTCACACACTATGCTGGCTGTATCATCGCGCCACATTCTCACCCTTGCCGCTCGGCGTCGGCTTGCGCAATCCGCTTCATCGTTCCGCCCAAGCAGTGCAATTCAACCCCAGCCCAGTCGCGGGTTTGCCTCGCTGTCTGACGGCGGCATTGCTTCCATTGCCTCATCACCCAAGCTGGTCGACCCTGCAACGGGCCTCGTGCGCTGGGCTGACGGGTTTACGCGCTCGCACATCGCTGGCCAGCAGGCAGGCGCGCCTCCGCTCCTGTTCCACACGATTGGCCAGGAGCTCGACCGCGCCGCTTCGACTGCCCGCGACAACAACCCAGACGCCACTGCCCTCGTCGTCGTGCACCAGGGCGTCCGCTGGTCCTGGCGCCAACTTCAAGTACGCTTCATGCCTTGAGCTCAAATCTGAGCTTCTTGGTCACTACGACAGGATTTTGCAACGTGTTGTCTACGAGCTCACCCGTTGATGCTTGGCTCCATGCTGTTGTCACTCACAGACCTACGCTGATGATCTTGGAGCGCGATTGCTCACAACGCTCAAGCTGCAGCCGGGAGACCGCGTCGGAGCCTGGTTGCCGAATTGCTGGGAGTATCTGCTGCTGCAATTGGCGTGCGCCAAGGCGGGTCTGGTGCTTGTCACGGTCAACCCGGCGTACACGGGCAGTGAACTCGCCTTTTCGGTCAATTTGGTGGATATGCGCGCGTTGGTGCTTCCGCCGGTTGTTGGCAAGGTCGACTTTTTGGCGCGGTTTGAAGACGCGTGTGCTGCTGCTGCGCCGCCCGTCAAGAACGCGTCGTCAACAAGCTCCCACCAGATCCGTCCGAAGTACGCAAGCATGCCAGGGCTGCAACATGTGCTGTACACGAGTGGCACGTCCAATGCCAATACGCGCGCAAATGCGCTCGGCTTTCTGCCTTTCGACTCTGTTGCTCCCCGAGCGGTCGACCAGTCTGCCCCGCTCGACGCCCACCACCTTCTCTTGACCGACGTCGTCAAGAACCCGCACCACTGCGTCAACATCCAGTTCACCAGTGGCACCACTGGCAAGCCCAAGGCCTCCACCCTGTCGCACTTTAACATTTTGAACAATGGCGCAATGGTTGGGCATTATCTCCGCCAAACCCCCGCAGATCGCGTTTGCATTCCCGTCCCGCTCTATCATTGTTTTGGCATGGTCATGTCGAATCTTGCGTGCCTGACCCACCGCTGTGAGTGTCCGCATTGCATCGTTTTTTTTTTTTGTTTTTTTTTTTTTTGTATGTGTGTGTTTTGCTCAATGTTCTCTCGTTCCCACTATTCTCCCTTGTTCTTGCTCCTCCTACAGCCGTCATGGTGTACCCCTCGCCAAACTTCGACCCAGAGGCGGCACTTCGAGCCGTGCTGGACGAAAAGTGCACCATTCTGCACGGCGTGCCGACAATGTTCCTTGCCATGCTCAACAACCCGCTGGCCGCCTCGGGCGACTTGAGCCGCCTGAGGACTGGCATTATGGCCGGGTCCATTTGCCCGGCAGAGATCATGAACCGCGTGCGAAGCAACCTCCATGTTCCCGGCATTACGATTTGCTACGGCATGACCGAAACGAGCCCAGTGTCGATGCAGACTGGGCACGACGACAGCGTTGAAGACCGCCTCCACACCGTCGGCCAGATTCACCCGCACCTGGAAGTGAAGGTCGTGGATCCAATCACGCTCAAGACGGTGCCAATCGGCGCCCCAGGCGAGCTGCTCACTCGAGGCTACTCGGTCATGAAGGGCTACTGGGCCAATCCGACTGCCTCGCGCGAGTCCATCATTGACGATGCCACCGTCGACGCGGACGTGAGCGGCCGCCCTGCTCCAATCTTCCCCACAGCCGAAACGGTTCAGTCCATCCAGGAGGCCAACGCAGCAGACCCGGATCCGTGCAAGGTGCCTGGCCTGCTGCAAAACCTCGACTTGCGCGGTTGGATGCGCACCGGCGATCTTGCGACGATTGACAACCGAGGCTACGGCAAGATTGTTGGCCGCATCAAGGACATGATCATTCGCGGCGGCGAGAACATTTTCCCTCGTGAAATCGAAGACCACCTCTTTTCGCACTCCCTGGTGCAAAATGTGGCTGTTGTTGGCTTGCCGGACGAGCACTATGGTGAGAAAGTGTGCGCCTGCATCATCATCAAGGACGGCACTGCCGCGGATTGGCTCCGTTCCGCCGGCGGCGCTGCCAAAGAGCACCACGCCTTGGACGACGCAGCGATTGTCGCCAAGCACCACCATCTGATCGAGTCCGAGCTCCGATCGCATTGCTCCAAGCACCTCGCGCGGTTCAAAGTCCCCAAGCACATGCGCATCATGCCTCATTTCCCACTCACCGTGACAGGAAAGATCCAAAAGTTTATGCTTCGCGATCAGATGCATGCCGAGTTCCAACGCGATTCTTGAGAGTCGTGTCCAAGTTTGTGTGTGTGTGTGTGTGTGCCGATGTGCGGTGTCTGTTCGTACTACTCAGTTGCCTTTTTACCTCTGTTGAGCAATCGATCCGATCCATCAAGACGCACATTGTAACGGCGTGAATACATTTTTGGAGGAGGGGGGCTTTTCAAAAAATGCGATCGAAGGTGTGGCTTTGGATCCTTGTCCTACTTGCGCAGATAGAGCGTCCGTTCGCGTCTACGAGCAGTGACGCCACCTTCCCTTCATCCTACACGCCTTGACACCGCTGTAGATGCACACAGGGAAGCGTCGTAGCAGCAACCACTTGTCGACTTGTTCGTATCTGTTCGTACTAGTATTTGTTGACAAGTTGCCAAACGAGAATCGATTTTGTGTTCCCCCCTCTCTCCCCCTCCGCCTCCTGCCTCAAACGAGCCCCTACCATCCCAAAAGCGAATTTCACACATTCGAAATAATCTTGACTACGCATGATAAAACGACTGGATTGGTGCGATTTTTCCCACATGTTGTGCCAAATGGTGGCCAACAACACGGCTTAGCGGCCAGATTTCGTACCGAAACCGAAAAAAAAAAAAAAAAAATCACAAAAATACAACAGAAAAAAAAAAAAAAAAAATTTCACAAAAATACAACAGAAAAAATAATAAATTGGCCACTTCCGACTTTGACAAGTTGTTTCGATTTGCCATCATCGGTTCAGTTCTACTTTTTTTTTTTTTTTTTTTTCTGTTGTTTCTTCGTGTTCATCTTCGTGTTCATCTTCGTCTTGTTCTTCATCTCATTGTCTATTTATTGGACTCTTGCGCAAGATCACTCGTGCATTGACGTGTAGTCCGCTCAACTCAGATTCATTCCCTGGGTCCCATCTTGTTGGCGAGTTTTAGAGGTGAGGAAGGACCAACTCGGGTACCATTTCGGCACACCGTTTTGCACAAAGACGTGGCTTGTTTCTTTGGTCTTGTGTGCAAAGGGGTCGATGCATCTGAGGGAGTGCAGCAAGCGAGAAGTTGAAGTCGTCGCGCGGGGAAGCACGCAGCGGGTCGAGAGAGCACCACAACAGCAACCGCCTGGCCTTCTTGACAATGTCAAAAACGCAGCGGTTTCAGCGATTTTTGTGCATGCCCGCGAGGACCGCGGCAACGAAAGCCGGCATCTTGCTAAGAATTGCTTTCGCTTCCAAAAGGCCCCGCCCTCTTTTGCCCGAGTCGATGCAATGGTCGCTTGTGAGTGTGTGCAGAGCGATGCATCATGCTGCATCGACGTCAAACCGTTTCCCATTCGCTTTTTGACGATGGACGCTACCCTTTTCGCGAGATACCCCATTCGGCGGTTTCTTGGAGGAGTTTGTGATCGATCATCAAGTTGGAAAGACACGTCTTTTTTTTTTTTTTTTTTCGCGTTCGCAGCAATTTTCTTTTGGGTGCGATTGCGGTGCTGTTGATCTCCCACCTTGAGATGATCCTGCATGGATTGCAAACCACTCCAGGTCTCGCTTCCGCCATGGAAGTCGAAGGGCGGAGGCGAAAGTCGAGAGGGCGATTACCGTGTTGGCGTTCTTGTTTTTTTTTTTTTTTTTTTTTTTTGTTTTTGTTGTTTTTTTTGTTTCAAGTTCCTCCCCACCTCATATCTTCTAGTCCTCCTTTGCTCGGCGCTCGGTTTTTGTTCGTTCTTTGTGTGGTTGGTGCTCCTTCCTCGGACAGCCACCGAAAGATCGCACCAAGCGACTCTTTGCATCCTCGCTCGACTTGAATATACTCACGCTGACACGGCATCAACAGGTTGTTTGTTTATCTCGCTCGCATTGCGCCCCTCCCTTTTCTTCCATCCCAATGCGCCCAGCGGCAGCTCGCTCGACCACAATGCGTTTGGTTGCATTTTGGTTGCTCGTCGCCGCCAGTCTGAGCGCGGTGGCCGAGGAGCTACCACAACCAGCGCCGCTCTTCAACCCTTCGCACCAACGCCAATTTGAGCAGCACGGCTGGCCGCAAAACCAGTTTGTCATGGCTCAGGCGAATGGCAAAACCATGGTCAACAACAAGGTTGTGCACGACTCGCTTCTCCCTCTGGATGCCCTTGCGCAGACAGCACGTCGGAATGCCGGTGGTGCTGGCATGCGGCGCGGTGCACTCAACGTGAGCACCATCAGCTACGATGTTGAGAAGCTTGGCAACCAAGTGTCCGTTTCGCTCGCTGCTCGCGTGCAGGCCACGGCGAACGCTCCCGGATTCGATGTGCTGGATGCAAACTTTCAGCTCGTGGATCTCGGCTTCCTTGCTGGAGTCAACATGGGCTCGTCCAAGCCAGGCTACGAGCCGGGCGACGGTGCTGCCAATCTGAATGATTTTCGCCGATTCATGCGGTACGCCTCCACTCTGGGTGCCAACGTCATTCGCGTCTACTCCATCATGCCGCCTGTCTTCTACCAAGCCTTGTACGAGCACAATCGGGCAGCGTTCGGCTTTCCATCCGCTGCCACCGCCTTCAGGCCCTTCCCGCTCAATGAATCGACCGTCATCACCCCACTGTATGTCATGCAGACAGTCTGGGGCTACGACCTGACGGACGAGATCTCGGCAGCTACCACGGGCTCTGGAACGAGCCAGTCCATCAACATGTTCCTCCCCGCCTCGACCAACATTGTGCGCAAGGCCATCACGGACGCCGTTCGGGCCGTCTATGGCGCAGGAGAGGCCCCCTACGGTCGCAAGATTTCGGGCGAGTTCACGTACAACATTTCTCCCTATCTCATTGGTTGGATTTTCGGAAGCACTTGGACACCCGCCGACATTGCCAAGACCAATGGCGCCAACGCCAACGTCCCGCGTTACAATGGCCAGTTCTTTTCGTGCACGACTGCAGCATCGCCCTTTGAGTGCTGGATTGCCTATATGGTTGACATTCTTGCTGCCGAAGACACCAAGCGCGGTTGGCAGCGCCCGATCGGCATCGCGAACGCTGTTGAGACCGATCCCATGACGCATGCACTCGACCCCGGCTATCCTTACTCGGAGAATGACTGGCAGTCGATCGAGGCTGCCAACATTGTCGTCTCGCCGCCCGACCCCACCCGCGTGGGCTTTTATGCAGGCATGTTTTACAGCTTTGACGTGCAGCCGGGTTTCCCCGATTTTCTTGCCGGGATTGCTCCAACCCCAGCCTCGGAAATTCCCTCCAACGCACCCGCCGGCGTAAACGTCAACAGCGATCCTTACGCAGCCTACATTGTCACCCTCCGCCAACGCTACCCGTCAGCGCCGCTGATTGTCTCGAGTCTCGACATTTCGACGGGCATCCTCACCGCTCGCATTGACGCCTCGCTCAACCGCAACTCTGGCGGCATCGATGAGCAGAGCGCTGGTACGGAGATTGCCAACCTGATCAAGCTCATTCAAGCCGCCGGGCTCAATGGTGTCGTCCTGTTTGAACTCGTTGATGAGTGGTTCAAGACGACTTGGAACTCTGAGGATGCCACATCCCATCCAGAGGCCTGGCTGAACATGCTCTCTGCCTCAAGTAACACTGGTCTCGTTGCCGCAAGCTCTCCGAGCTCAATCATCATTGATGGCAACCGCCAATCGACCAGCTCCGAGTGGTCCAATTGCACCAACATGCTGGGATCGTCAGGCACTGCTGTCGGATTCAAGTCCATGTGCGCCCAATTTGACGCCTCGCAACTCTTTTTGCTCGTCGAGAAGAGCAGCGACTTCCAGCCTGGTGACTCCCTCTGGATTGCCTTT
This sequence comes from Capsaspora owczarzaki ATCC 30864, assembly GCF_000151315.2. NCBI lineage: Eukaryota > Filasterea > Ministeriida > Capsasporidae > Capsaspora > Capsaspora owczarzaki. Next base: position 161,409 of record NW_011887302.1, on the reverse strand, counting down.
GACACTGTTCCGGGCAAGGGCGCGGTCACGTCCCAGATCTTTTACGGTCCCGCGTCGGGCATGGTCTCCTACAACATTCCCGCCGACTATCTCGTCAACTTTGACGCTTCGGCAGCCAACTCGAATGAGTGGCAGCTGAACGTCTATGTGAACGACAACTTGGATGCCTACCAACGCGGTCCCTTGATTGCCGACGCTCCGTACTACGACCTGCCCGCCGCCAGCGCTGGTCAAGATGACTCGCGACTCGGCTACTTTTCGCTCATTCGCTCGCTCACGCGTAAGCGCACGTACCTGGCCGACCCGAGCGTGTCTGGCTCGTTTACGGCCGTCGACCACGTCGTGACGGACTTGGGCCGTCTCCAGCGCGGCATCAACTACTTGTACGCTCCCGCCGACGACGCCTTGGCCTCCAGCATGAATCGCTGGCATGCGGTTGGCAGCACCTTGGAAGTGTCCTTGCCGTGGTCGATGCTCGGCTTTATCGATCCGTCCAAGAGCGTCGTCTCCGTCCTGACGGGCAAGGGCACTGGCATGCAAGAACACGCCTTGGAAACGGAAGAGCCTGGCGAAATCTCGGTGCAGCTCGTTGTCAATCAGCAGAGCCTACCGCCGGCCAAGTACCGCTTCGGCACCTGGAACAAGCCGTGCTTTTGCGAGCGCTTCAAGCCAACAGCCGCGTTCGCTGCCCAGGCATTCTACAATGCACGAGGGTTGCTCGACGAGTCCAACCGCATCCAAACGACAATCCCGATGCACTGCGAGTGCCCTGTCGTCCCGGGCCCAGGGTGGATGCGACTTGTCTTTGTGTACCTGATGACCTACGGCTCGCTCTTCCTGTTGGCCATGCTGTTCATTGCCGGTGTCGTTCGTCCGCTTGTGTCGCGCTTGGTGCCGTGCCTTACGGGCCGCAAGTTCAAGCAGACCCACCCTGGCATTGGCTACATTCAATTCTTTGCGTTTGTCTTGTTTGCGGCACTCGCCGCGGCGTTCATCTTGTTTGGGATTGTCCGCGAGCAGGATCCCTACACGCTGGCGTACGACGTTGCTTCCGACGTGGATGCCGACGATGCAGGTCGCACGGAGTGGGAATTTGGCATCTACATGGTGCTGCTGAACTGGGACGCTGTGTTTTTGGCGCTGTTCTGCATCTTCATCCGATGGCCGCGCAAGCACATTATTCCCGTTCCGCCAATTTTGCCGCCTGCCGAGCTGTTTGCCCAGCAACAGCAACTGCTGCGCCACCAGCAGCATTCTCACCACCATGCCCTCCCGCACCCGGATTCGGCTGTCGGTTCGTCCGCCTCGTCCATCCACTCTGACGATGGCGATGCAGCGCAGCCGCAGGGCATCCAGTCGCGTGTCGGCTCTCCCCGCCTCCAGCATCGTCAATTCCAGCCAGTTGATGCGCCAGCAGAAGCCATTCGTCGCGCTGCAGAACTTGCTGTCGCCTCGCCGCATCGCAGGTCGCGTGGCGTCCAAGGCACGTCAGAAATGACTCAGCAGCAATCGCGTCTGGCCGTCCCTTCCCAGGTCGACCCTTCCTATAGCAGAAGCACCGACTTTACAAGCATGGAAGCAACTAGCGCCTCCGAATCTGCGCGAGCCTCCACCTCGTCCGAGACTCCGGCCCTCCCGCAGCACCTCATGCCTGCACCGCTCCTGGTCGTACCCGAAGGCAAGGATCTGCCTCCGTGCTGCAAGGAGGACGTGGTCAGTGCCGCGGTGGCACGAACCAAAAAGTACGACGGCATCCACCGCGGAGGACACGCATTCATCATTGCATGCCACAACAGCTCCACCAAGATCCACATGACCATTGAGAACATTCTCTTGCGCAGCGAACCTTGGCAGGTCTTTGTTGCAGACAACGGCTCGTCTCCCGAGCAAGTGACGAGCACGGCGGAGGCATGCAAGCAGCTGTCCCTCGACTACAACCGCAGCCATCCCGGATATGCCGGCCACCCCATCAACTTTGGCACGCTGCGCGAAGGGTCCAAGACGGTCGCCCAGTTTGCGTCCGTCTTCAACCTGCTCCGCTTTGACCGCCGCATCGACTATGTCACCATGATTGACGACGACACTGTTGTGCCGGCATCCTGGAGCGAAGAAGAGGTGATTGCCTACTTTGAGCGCAACGCGGCCGTCAAGTGTCTTGCCTATCCGCTGGAGGCACGCAACCAAACGCACACGCTTGCCCACCTGGAACACTTTGAGTATCTGCTCGCTGGCTACATGAAGATTGTCCAGGCCAAGCTCGGCACCACCCTGTTTGCATCTGGAGCCTTCAATACCTGGCGCGTCGAGTACATTGTCGACATTCTCTTCCGCCATGACACGATGCATCACGGCGACGACCTGCAACAGGGCTTGCTGCTGCACTCGTTGGCCGGCAAGTCGTGGATTCTCAACCCCGAGCGTGTCCATCCTGGCAAGTACAAGGTGGATTGTGCGGGATCCATTGTCGTGGCCACGGACGTTCCCGTCCACTGGTTCCACGCACGCGATCTGCTGCCATCTTGGCTGATGGACCATTGTGGGACCATGGCAAAGTGCAAGTGCGGCGAGCCGTCCCTCTTCCAACAGCGCGCAAAGGGCTGGGAGGTCTCGCGCCAGCGCTTCTTGTGGAAGTACGCCAAAATGTTGTTTGCCTGGCGTTCCATCAACAGCTGGCGCGGCGTGTGGGCACGCTGCCTCGCGATTTACGACTTGGCCCTCATCCTGAACGACTGGGCTGTGATTGCCTACACCCTGGCCGTGTTCCTCTACTATCAAACGCCAATCTACCTCCTGCGAGGCCTTGTGCTGAGCTGGGCCATTCAACTGTTGATTCACGTCTTCTTCAACCTGGCTGTGCTCTGGCCTGCCCGCAAGGCCGTTCCCGTCGAGGTGATGGTCTTGTTCCCCGTGCTCTACAAGCTGCCGATGCTCGTCTTTATCCGCCTCTTTGGCATGTTTTACAACCTGTTCTACTATGTGCCGTTTGTGCGCAACAAGACCAAGGTGCGCAGCCGCTTCCACAACCGCGACAGCTTCAAGTCGATGGTGAATGGCGCGTACCGTCACGAGTCCGAGGAGGATCCCGACGGATCGCCGAGGCAATGGTGGATTAGTGATGAAGCGCATCTCTCGGAGGAGGAATCCCGACGCAGGATGCAAAGCTTGCAGCGCGAGTCGGCGGTCGCCGCTGCCGACGAGGTCAGGTCTGGCCGCGCGCCGTCCATTTTCCACGAGGACCACGCAGATTGGCAGGGCCAGACGATGCGCAATGCCGCATCAGCGCTCACGGAAGGACACTTCCCTGGTGCTCGTCCGTCAAACTCTGTGCTCGAGGCGACACGAGGAGCCTCCATCACCCCTGCTGGCCGGTTTGTCAGCAGTGGCGCCATTGTTGGAAGTCCCCTGGGTGCGGATGGCTCTCATGGATCGCCGCTGTCCGCCGAGTTTGCAGCGGCTCTGTATGCTCTGGAAAATATCAACTCTTCCAGCGAGGACACAGATCTTGCCATCTTGGAGCGAGTGCTGGCCCGCGAAGACAACTCGGTTGCTCTTGCCGGCAGTGCAGCTGTCGGGGGTGCTGCTCTCAACGAAGCACACGCGCATCACACCAGGACAGCAGCGGCTGCTGGTGGCAGTCATTCTGGCAATGTCGGCGCTGGCGACAGACCACCCGCCAACGCCGAGTATGAGAACATTGCTACCGACGATCTGCGCCGCCACGTCCGCAACATGCCTGCTCGCCCGACGAATCTCGATCAGGAGCTCAAATCGGCAGTCAAGCTGCTCGAGAACTCGCAAGTGCTCACGTCCGAGTTGCCTGCCAACGCCTTCCTGCGCGCCTACTCTACCAAGCGCAGGCAACAAGTCGCTCACGGAGGTCTGGCTGGCGTGCGTGCACGCGTGGAGCCGGCAGAGTCTCCGAGCACTTCACAGACTTCGTTCAGTCCCTCAGGCTCGGTCGCCTCTGTGGGTCGCAGCGGCGAACCTTCGGCTGCTGCAGTAGTCGCGACTACCAGCACAAATGCGCTTCCGTCCGTCTCCTCTCGCGACATGTCGCTCGCCTCCAGTCAGTCCCAGAGCAGCGGCTCCGTGTCAGTGTTGGTTGGTGGCACGTCGACTTCGACGATGGCTGCCCCGCGTCGCCATTTGCGCACGTTGCTTTCCTCCATCTCGACGATGAAGAGTTCGGCGACCGCGTTGCCACATGTGAGCAGCAACTTGGCCGAAACGCAGTCCCCGCCCGACTTGTCCACCCTCAAGGAGCGGCTGGCGGCCAACCACCAGGAGAAGCAGATGAATGCGGCCGAGGTCATCATCCGGGACCAAGAGCGGCAGATGGAGCGCGCGTGTGCCGACAGGCTGGCACGCGCCTCGACGCCCGAAGAGCGCGCCGAAGCCGAACGACACAACCAACAACTCCGGGAGCAGTTCCGCGAGGATTCTTCCGTCACGGTGCGCCTGCTGCAGCGCTCGAACAACAAGGCGCTTCAGCAGCTCCATCCCAAGGATATCATGTCTGCCGTGTCGCGTTACAACGAAGGCAAGCGTCGCTCCTCTGTCCGCCCACAAGAGGCCTCCGCTGCACGCGCAGCCGCAGCAACCGCAGCAACCGCTTCCGAGTACGTGAACGTTCAACCTCCAGCCTTGCCACCAGCCTTGCCACCGCGCATCCCTCCGCCAGTCCCGCCACGCGGCATTCCCATGACACTTCATGGCATTGACGACGACGATGATAGTTCGATTTAAGGGCGATTGTGAACAATTTTGATTGTTTGTTCTGCTCTCCCCTGTTTTTGTTTTGTTTCATTACGATTTTTTGGTGTTTTTTGTATGTATTCGCTTTCTGTATGACGATGTGTGTTTGTGATTTGGTTTGGTTGTACAAGAGAGTGCGATTATAATCTTGAAGTTTGAGCCGGATGGACTGCTGTATTGCGTGTGATTGGCACGACAGGATTCGACCAACAATGTAACATTGGCGCGAGAGGCACCCATTTAAGCAATGCGGGAGGTATCTGGTGCATCAAACGTCGTGTTCTGTCCGAGAATAAGCACAAATGAGCTCCACGACCTCTATCCTTGCATGCAGCATTCCAAGCATGCAACAAGACTTACAAGCTGGTCTTCAGTATTCCCATCAAAGGCGGCGTAAATGACGGCAGAAAATTGGTCCAGCAATGGGAGCGTTGCGAGACGCGAGAGAAGCTTGTTCTGAGGCACCTGGAAGATGGAATGCACTTGCGCATTCACGAAAGGAATAATTTTGGCCAGCGGGATGGAAGCAATCTCCGCGTCTGCGCTGAAGGAATCGCTGAGAGATGCTGGTGCCGATGAGCCTGATGCTCGGCTGGGAGACGAGCTTGATGCTGCACCATTACTTGTGCTGCCACTGCCGTCATTGTTGTTGTTGTTGTTGATGTTGTTGATGGTAGTGGAGGATGGAGAGGAACCAGCAAAGACTGGCAACAAGCCATCGCTCAGCACTTCAAATCCAGCATCCAAGGCCGCAGTGAGCACAACGGCGAACGGCTCCGTGTCGAGGACGCGACGGGTTTCGTTGACAAGCACACTCAGTGGACGCATGTCGTCGGGTGCGATTCGGGCGCCACCAGCAGCAGCAGCGGCAGCCGAAGGAGCGTTGGTCTGGACGAACGCATCGCGCATGAACGTGTCCTGCTTGTCCAGCGATGGCAGCAAGTATCGCGTGATATCACCGTCCTGGATGATGTTTTGGTCGAGCGTAATCCGCAAGTGATCGACGACGCCGCAAAGCCCTGCATGGGTGAGTTGCTTTTTCAGCGGGATCTCGCCGATCTGCGCCTGGACGCATCGTTCGACATCAGCAATCAGCAGCTCGAGCCCGTCGGACAGCAGAAAGTGGACGAGGCACAGGTAGAGTCGCTGGACGTACGGCGAGACGTGCATGGCCGATGCACCAGCTGCGCGTGCGCCATTATTCGCTTGGTTGGTCGGATCTGCACCCGTACCACCAGCATTGGCATTGCCATTGCCACTGCCATTCGCTCGGTTTTGCTTGTCGACGCTGTCGAGGTACATGTATCGGCCCATGACGTTGAGCTGGACGCGCAGCAGTGCAACGAGGCAGCAGACGGCGTAGATGGCAGCGACTGCCCGTGTGAACGAGACGACCTTCAAGCGCTCCCATAGCGCGAGCTTGTCGGGGCTGCCCCGCCGCAGCTGGGCAGTGAGCTCGTCCGTGTCGAGGGCCAGCAGGAGTCGCTCGCGGAGGGTCGTGATGAGGGACAGCGCGGTCGTCGTGCACGTCTTCTGGTTGCTCTCAAAGTGCTGCTTCATGCGTGCGTGCGCCAGTCGCTCAGCCAGCTCCTTGTCGCGCTCGTCGGCCAGGCGCGAGAGCAGGTGCCTGCCAGCAAAGTAGACCCCGCCGAGCACCCCCGCAGTGATGAGCAGCTTGCGGCGGTGTCTCCGGAAGAACGCGGCCGTCGCAGCGAACATTCTTTGTTGCGAGTGTGTGTGTAAGTGTGAGAGTGAGAGAGTGAGAGAGTGAGTAGGGAGGGAGATTGAAGATCGGATTGAAATGAAAATCCGACGGCTCAGAACTCTGAACAAGATAAAAATGGGAGTGCCGTTCAAAAAAAGTCTGAGATTGGTCAAGTAAATGAAGTCAATGTGAGATTTGGCAAATAAATAAAAAAAGAAACAAGGATCCATCAGAGAGTGAACAACGAAGGATTGAAGGATTGAAGGATTGAAAGAGAGCTGAAACGGAAGCATTGAATTCGGCGTCAAAAGTGACTTTTTTTGTTTTTCTAACATTCAATTGTCTACAACAAACGGCAACCGACAAAACAGCACGATGAAGAAGGGGCAATCATGCATTGAAGAGGGGAAGGCGAGTCAGGATTGACTGGTTCCATGGCAGATCGAGCCTTTTTCCCCCTCCTTTCGCTCTTTTACCAAGTCAACCGATGCTCCCGTGATCCATCCTTCTTGTCATGCATCGGTTTCATCTATTTACTAGTATGGATGGATGGATTAGGTGTTCGAGCTCACTCTACGTTTGTCTTCCAAGGATGAGGATTTTGGTGACTGGCGGCGCTGGGTTTATTGGCAGCCACACTGTGGTTGAGCTTCTGACTCAAAACCACGAAGTTGTCATTGTGGACAACCTGATCAACTCGAGCGCCGGTGAGTTTTGTTGTAAACCGAAGAAAGCGATGTGGGATGGTGGTAGCAGTGAGTGAAATGACGAAGCGAGACGAGAGAGAGAGAGAGAGAGCGACAAAGGCGCAGGACCACTCCCGAGTCAGAGTGCGTTCGTGGCAGTGATAGTGAGTGATAGTGAGTGATAGTGAGTGATAGTGAGCGAGAGTGAGAGTGAGTGAGAGTGAGTGAGAGTGAGTGACGCCATATGGAATTGGTCGAACCCATTGCATTTGGCGGCAAAATCACAAACTAAATGGAAGAGGGGGCAGGGGCAACAGATGAGTCATTGTTGTGATTTAGTATGAGGACGATGTTTATTGAAGAATAGCGATGACGTGGCAACCAGGAGAGAGCGAGTGAAAGCGAGAGACAGAGCGAGGTTGAGGACGTGGCAATGGAAAAGCCATACATCGATCAAATCAATCATTCAGTCAATCATTCATTCAATCATCATTCAGTCAATAAGTCAAATCATTCAGTGTATTCAGAACATCGAGAGTGGATCACTTGGACAAGAGCGAGAACGAACGGCTGGTCACCCAACTCAAATCTCACCCTAACCCTAACCCTAACCACCACCACCTCTGATATACTACACCTTCGAACAGAATCGGTCAAGCGCGTCGAGGCAATCACGGGAAAGCACGCCCCGTTCCACAAGGTCGACCTGCTCGACCGCGAGGCACTGACTGCCGTGTTTCGGGCTGAAACCACTGCCAAGTCGGCCACGTTCGACGCCGTCATCCACTTTGCTGGACTGAAGGCTGTCGGAGAGTCTTCGCAGCTCCCGCTCAAGTACTACCACAACAACATCACTGGAACGCTCGTCCTGCTCGAGGTCATGGAGCAGTTTGGCGTCAAAAACCTCATCTTCTCGTCCTCGGCCACCGTCTACGGTGCCCCAGACTACCTGCCACTCAACGAGAAGCACCCGCTCAGGACGACCAATCCATACGGTGCCACCAAGCTGTTCATTGAGCAAATCCTCCGCGACGTCCAGGCTGCCAACAAGTCAATGAACATTGTCCTGCTGCGCTACTTCAACCCTGTCGGTGCCCACAAGTCCGGCACGATCGGCGAAGACCCTTCAGGCATTCCCAACAACCTGATGCCGTACATTGCTCAGGTTGCCATCGGCCGCCGTCCCTTCCTCAACGTCTACGGCAAGGATTACGACACCCCCGACGGCACGGGCGTGCGCGACTACATTCATGTGGTTGATCTCGCGCTGGGCCACGTCGCGGCGCTCGCCCGCATCCAAGACAACTGCGGCTGTGTCGTCTACAACCTCGGCACCGGCAAGGGCTACTCTGTGCTCGAGATGGCCAAGGCGTTTGAGAAGGCCTCTGGCAAGCCCGTTCCTGTTGAGGTAAGAACAAAAGCTAACACAAAGAACGAAGAAACAAAGAGTCGAGGGCGCTCTCTAGAGGGCTTGGCTACTGCCGATGCTCATTGCCTCTCCTTGGCTTATTCCAAATCCTTGTAGTTTGCACCACGCCGTGCTGGCGACGTGGCTACTGTCTACGCCGATCCTGCGCTGGCAGCAGCCGAACTCAAATGGACTGCCACGCGAAATCTCGAGGAAATGTGCGAGGATTTGTGGCGCTGGCAAAGCCAAAACCCCACCGGCTTTAACAAGGCTACCTAGCGCAAAACAAGAAAACTGGTGGAAAACTGGCACTCGACGGTGTGGGTCAAATGGTTGGCCATTCAACCCAAGCCGACTGCATGTGCATGTGCACCAGGATGTAAAAGCAGGTGAATAACAGTGCAGTGTTAAATGTGTGGGCAGATTTTTCGTACAGTCAAGGTCGAGCAAGCGAGCCAAGCTTAAAGCCGGCCGAACAAACAAACACGTGCACACACACACACACACACACAGCATCTTGTCTCCATTTGGCTCAGGAGGAGAACCCCAGCTCCTCCAACATGGCTTGCAACGCCTTCGTGCGAGAGTTGTCGTCAACGAGTGTGACTCGCGACTAAGTTCGATAGAGCGTTTAAGCTGGAGACAGTTTCGGGACAACGAGTATGCGCTGTTCTGTTCTGTTCGTGTAGTCGGCAGGGTCGTGGTGTTTTGCAGCGATGGGCGTAGGATCGCAGTACATGATCGTAGGCATGTCGGGGAGAGTGGCAGGAAACACGTGTGAACCTTCGACTGCATCAAAACGCAAAACAAACAAAGTCAGCCAGCGCAGCACGGCGCAACCATCCTCTACCAGTCGACATTGGGCAGCTCACTCACCTGCCCGAAGGTACTTTTCTTCAGCCCTGATTCTGGCCGCCGTGATCAGCAGAGTGTGGAGTTTGTATTCGAATTCGCTGGAAAGGTGCTCGACGAGGGCAGTACCCCAGATTTTCTGCATCATCTTCGCGGCGGCGATGGAAAAGCCTGCGTTGGAGATTTGGTTTGTCGGACGTCCTCACTCGGCGAATCTCCCGCCGCGATCAGTGCCGCCGTGCACGCCGCTGCGTCAGCCTTGAGTTTCTCGATCCGAGCGTCGAGGTCGCGGGATTCGAGCCTCCAGCTCGGCAGTCACTGTCGTCATCCTGCCAAGAAACAGCCAAGAAATGCCGCCAAAAAAAGAAACAGAAAACGAATGCAGAATAAAACAAAAAACGTGGTGGGCGTCTCTTGTACTTTTATTTTTTTGGGTTTGTGTTGTTGCTGCCGTTTTCAATGATCATCTTTGGGCTTTCAAGATGGTTGAAGCTTAACCCCTTTCCGGGAAAATTGCTCAGCAGAACTATCAAATAGAAAACGCAAAAGAAAAAATGACAACAAAAGAAAACAAGCAAACAAGGTCAGTGCTGCAAACCACAGCCAAAACAACGCAAGCGTTCAGTACCTTCCAGTTGTGACCGCAGACGTTGCAGGTCACGAAAGTTGTCATGGGTTCATCGGAGCTGCGGGTTTGCAACTGGAAATAGGAGGCATCGCGTTTGCCACACTTGCCACATCGGAGCTGATCCGTCTTGGACATCTTTGGTGCAGGCATCTGCGCGTCGTTCATGGCCTCTGTCGTTAACTTTTTGCGTTCTGCGTTCAGCTCCTTGGTTGCCATCTCCTGCCAACCAGACCAACAATGCAAATTTGAGAAAGAGTGTGTCGGCCAACAAAACAAAAAAAAAAACCGCCTCCTTCCCCGCCCCGGCGCATCAATATCCACCGTCTCTGCTGAACAATTAGCTGTCCATACCTCGGAAGTCATGACAGCAACCTTCTCTGGTGGGATCGAACCGTTGAGGACGGCCTTTCGAAAGTCTTCGTTCTGTTTCAAGTTGAACATTTTGCTTCGCACGGCAGTCTTGTACTTTGGCGACACTTCGCTATTGTGCAGCTTGTATATGCTGGCTTCGATGCTCTGCGCCAATGACACAAAGTACTCTGCAAGGAGGCAAAAGTGAGGCAACCCCAGGCAAACGAAAAACACAATGCAAAATACAGAAAGGCTGCTGCCTCAAACCTGAGATTTGCGTCTCGTCCGTCACGGTGGGATCAAGCGCCTTTGCCAGTGCTTTAATGCAGCTGTCTCGATGAGCGTCACCGGTGTGCACGAGCGTTGAGATGGCGTTCGAGTTGACGGACGATCGACGGGCTGGCTCGGCAGGCGCACTACCTGAGCTCTCCGCCCGCGACACGGTCGGCGTCGGTGCGTTCTGAGTCTGGCTTGCAAAGCCAGCAGGAACAGGAGTAGGAGTGGCAGGAGCAGCAGCGCCCTCGGCATTGCACGCCGTCTTCCACAACGCGACAACGCGCTTGGCTTCCGCTTGCACGGCTGCGTTCGTCGCGCGCTTACCAAAGTTGTTGACAATCTTGCCGATGCCCGTGTCCTACAATTTCGTACAATGACAATGGCGAGCGCGGGTGTTAGGGTTTTGGGTTGAAAACGATTGCCCCCGGCTTCAATGCATCATAGTGTGGGATCAATGAATCAATGATACTCCACAATGGAAACGAAAAGTCGTACGGAGAGCAAGGTGACGCTGATGGGTTGCTTGGCGAGCTCGCTGAGCACAACGAGAGACCGATCCGCCTGAAAAGTGACAAAACACGCAGAACAGAACAGGAGGGTTAGCAAAAGAAAGGAAGGACAACCGACGTTAGTGAGGTCGATCCTACGAACTTGTGATTTTATCCAATAAAAGTTGATACTGATCGTGTTGTCCCCCCCCCCCCTTTCTTCTTTGGTTGGTTGCTCAGACAGCAAGCACTCTCGCCTTTCAAAATATATAATGCCTCACATTATCCGAAGCCAATGCCTCCAGTTGTCGCCCGTATTCTGCGAGGGCTGTGCGTGTATCCGCTTCACTCATTTGTGTGATTTCGTTAACAACAAAATGGACTGATCGCGCAGGTTCTCAGACAAGAAAGCAATTCGGCTGCTTGCTATTGTATTCGGGACAACAACAGTACAACGCTTTACGAAGAGGCATCATCTGTGTTTTCCCCAAACCAACTTCCGGTTCTCGCTAGATCTACACGACAGCACGATTCCCGACGAATCAAATTGGCCAATACCAGAACATTTTACACTGACTTGGCGTAGTTGTCTTCTCAACTTTGACGTTCAATCTAACGATGCAACGATGCAACGAAAGGCTGTGCTGATCTTCACAGATACGGAGATTTTCACTTCGAGTTTAGTTCGTTTGCCGGTAATCTCGAAACGCACTCTCTCTTTTTGTATTCTTATTATTTTATTGCAAACACAATGCTTCTCGCTTGTCGTGCTGGTGGTCGAGTCATTCCCGCAGCAGCGGCCACTGCGACTGGGACGCTGCTCACTGTGACGAGGATCGGCCGTGCAAACCTGGCCTCCGCCGCGGCCGTGACGACGAGGTCTGCCTCGCATTGTTCCGCACCACCGCAACACGGCGTATTATTCCGTCAGCTTCATAAGCAACCGACCCATCCAAATCCGCCGCCAGTCCGAGCTCAGTCTCTTTCCACGACTACTGCAGTTCCACAGTCAAGCAAATCAACACGAACAACCAGCACCATGATGTCCAAGCCAATCCAGCTCTACTCGCTCGCCACCCCCAACGGCCAGAAGGTAAACCCCACCCGTGACAAGCTCGTCATTCTACTCCCCCACACTCTGCAGTGGGACGAGTGGCATGAGAGCGCAGAGCGCGAGAACGCAACAACAACGAGCACGGAGATTTTTTCAAATCTTAAACCTCCGACAACGTTTTGCACAGTTTCCCCCAACCGCGTCGCGTTCAATGCCGTGTGCACACATCTATGTGCTTGCGTGTGTGTGTGTGTGTGAGGGAGTTGTTGGTCTGGCAGGTCGGACTCTCCCCCTGACCCTGACCTCAGTGGGACTGAGTGAATTCGCGTTCAAAACGGAACATTTGAAAAACGCTCACGTCGCTCTCTGCTCTGTGTCATCTGCTAGGTCGCCATTGCGCTCGAGGAACTCGGTCTGCCGTACGAGGCACACACGATCAACATTATGAGCGGCGATCAGTTCACGCCCGAGTTCAAGCGCGTCAACCCAAACTCAAAGATCCCGGCCATCGTCGACACTGTGGACGGCCAGGAAACGCCCGTCTTCGAGTCGGGTGCCATTCTGCTGCACCTCGCCGAGAAGACTGGCAAGCTCTTGCCCAAGGATGCTCGTCAGCGCCTCGAGGTCATCCAGTGGCTCTTCTTCCAGATGGCCGGCGTCGGTCCCATGTTTGGGTAAGCCAAGTTCGAGTTGCCCGTCTCAGAGTGTTGTTGGTTGTCGCCTCCTTCAAACTTACACAAAGGAGAGACACGATCGACGACCACTCACATCAATCATCATATGCATGCGCTTTTTGATTCTCACAACACCCCTCAGCCAATTCGGCCACTTTTACAAGTACGCGCCGGAAAAGATCGAGTACGCCATCAACCGCTACACGACGGAGGCTCGCCGTCTGCTGGGCGTCCTTGAGAAGCAGCTCGAAGGCCATGACTACCTTGTCGGCAACGAGCTGACGATCGCTGACATTGCCACCGCCCCGTGGGTGCGCTGCCTCGACACTGGCTATGCCGGTCGCGAGCACTTGAAGCTGGACGAGTTCAAGAACGTGAATGCCTGGGTTGCCCGTCTGTTTGCCCGCCCAGCCTTCCAGAAGGGTCTGACTGTGACTCCTTTCTCCAAGTAAAAAATGTTATGATCAGAGCTTGTTCCACGAAGATGCGAGTAATAATAGGGAAACAAGCGACTTCACTTGTGCATATCGACATCAATCCATAACACTGTTGCAAACAAAAAAAAAAAAAAAAGACAAATGGAAGAAATTGAATAAAGTGATTTTCGAATCGTCATGCGGACGGATGTGATCGTCGGGAGAGCAAAACAGCCGAATTGCAGGTCTCTATGTTCAGGGAGAGCAAAACAGCCGAATTGCAGGTCTCTATGTTCAGACCCGATCAAAACAAGCGAATGAGTGTCGCTTTTACAAGTGCTGCTGCTGCTGCTGCTGCTTGTAGTGCAAGCTGTACACAGTCGTCAGGGGAGCAAACAGCCGCTCTGAAAGCAAGAAATTTAAAAAGTAAATTGAAAATTAAACAAAAACAAATCCAATGAGGAGCAAACCTTGTGCCACACTGCGAAATCGGCGATTTTCGGTTGCACGGGACTCCGAGTTCGCTGAGGGGGTGCTCATCCACACCCCCAACCCTGTCGATGCGCTTGGAACGGTGGAGTGCTCCAGAGTGCCAAGTGTTCTGCTCTTGTTCTGCGCCTGTTCTCTGCTCTGTCTCTCTGCGCCTGTCTCTGTGGCTAGGTCTGTCTTGGCAGAAAGCGAACGGACTGTTGTTTTTCAAATCACGATGGAAATTAAAACGAACAGTCCACAACAAACAAAAACCAAGAAAAAGCCCAAACAAGAAATCGAACGATATCGAAAAAAAAAATCACTCTTTTTTGTTTTTTGAAAGAAATCATTTTCTCCGCAAATGTGTAAGTTATTACGAACGCAGATGCAATGACGTGGCATTGTCGATTGCCAAAGCAAACACCGAGACGGGGGGAGGGGTGACGCGAGCGGGGAGCGAGGTCGGGAATGCGGAATATGTGTGGGGTACTGGAATGGGAACAAAACAGCACAAAAATGCAACAGTTTGTTTCTGGCAGTTCAAGCAGCAAACGGGCGTCCATCCGCCATCAGATCTGCTGATGCGGAGGGGGTTGTGTGTCAAATGGACTTTGAATCCGGACTGCAAAGCGCCGTGCCGTGCAGTGACGTTGTGGGTTGGGGTACTTGAACGAGAGCTACGCCTCCTTTTTTTTTTTTCTTTTTTTTTTCGCATTGATTTGCATCGTTTTCGCATCCGATTTTCCCAAACCACGTCAGCAGCTGCGCTTTTGAGCGCGAATCCCGTCCCTCGGCTGGGTGATGAGCCGGTTTGTGTGCTTCTTTGATGCGGATGCGTTGAGGGTGGTTGGGGTGGAATGTTCGAGCAGGGGGAGGGAGGGAAAGTGACGACACACCGTGTGTTTTTGTGGCACACAAAACATCATGACTCAGTGTGATGGGTGTGCTTCATCACAACGCACTGCGCTTGCGTGAGTGATGACTCGTGATCGTGACTCTGGTTTGTTTTATTGTGCTTCAGAGAGTCGAGCGATCGATCGCAAAGTTAGAGCAAAGTTAGAGCGAACGCCAGAAGAAGAAAAAGGATGGGATTTTGAAAAAAAAATTCTTGTTTTTGTTTTGAATTTTTTTTTCTTGTTTTTGTTTTGGTTTTTTTTTTTTTTTTTTTTTTTTTTGTTTTTGTTGAGTTTTCTTGTTGTGGACTCGTTTTTTGAATTCGCATCCCAACAATATTTATTTTGAACAAAAGCCAAGAAAATGTTTCTCGTTGCACTTTTTCATCGTTTCGATTCCTGTTTGAATTTTCACTCACTTTGCACATTGATTCACTTTTGTTTGTTTGTTTTCATTCGCAGCTTTCCTGCTGCCAATTGGAGCCGCTGTCGGCACTATTTTCTTGGGTGCCGCGCAAGGCGTCCCGGTCTCCCAAATCCCCGGCGCATCGATTGACTTTTACTTTAACCGCGTTGCGGCTGTTGTGGGCAGCGATTCAATGACCCTCAGCTACTGGGATTGTAAGCTGGCGCTTCTGATGAAGTCTTAAGCATGAGGCGTTGTTTGTCGGTTTTTGTGGTCTCACCAAGCTATTGTTGTGATGTTGTTGATGTTGTTGTGAATGTTTGTGTACTTGTGTGTGCGCTGCTACTTACTGAACAGCCTTGGAGCTTCCCGGAGTCCCATTCACCTTCGATTCGATGATCCGTGGTGGTCTTGTGCTGACGGCGGCCGCACTCGTGAGCAGCATTACCGTCTTCTTCCTGGGACTCGTCGGGATGAAGACAAACCAAAAGCTTCCCTACTTGCTCGCGACCGTGTGTGCCTTCCTGGTCATTCTGTTCGGCTCTATCGGTCTCGGTATTCACCGCAAGTATGTCGAAGACCTGCTGGAGAATGCTGGATCTCCCGAGAGTCCCGACAACGGCCCTGGCTTTGCCCTTCAAATCGTGGGCATCTTGATCCACATCCCGATTGTGGCGATCGCCCTCATGCTCGCATCTAAGGCGAGTGGCGACTCCCCGAGCAAGGCGTAATCGAGGCCGGCGCTGCTTCTTATCAAAGAGTGTGTGTGTGTGTGTTGGTGGAGCAATGGATTGTCCGTCACTGTTTGACTGATCAAACGAATACAATCGACATTTATCCATCCATGTACTCTCAGAATGCTTCCAAATTCGTATTCGTTCTCAGTCGTTTTGTCTTTTCCCTTTCTCTATCTTCCGTTCGCCCCCCGCACCCCAACCCCACTCCACAAACTCCCTCCAATATCATTTGATTCGTTCCATTTTTTTCAAATGGGGAGTGATTGTGCTTATGCCGAGCTGCGGCGCGAGTACGATCTGCTTGGCTCGGGAACGACGTCCATTGCGTTCGACGCTGCAGAGGAGATGCTCTGGTCTGCCTCGGCGAGCGGGCGCGTGACGGGGTACCTGTTCCCGACCCTCGAGCGCTATGCCTCGTTCGAGCCCCTGACGCGGCGCTCGCTGACCCAGGCACAGGCGCAGCAGCGAGCGGCCGAGCAGCAGCAGCATCCCCATGGCGGTGGCGTGCAGCTCCAGCTCCAGCACCAGCCCGTCGTCCAGCTGCAGCCGATCGACAATGGCGTTGCCGTGCTTGGCCAGGACGCGCTGGTCGTTGCGTCGCGCGGCGGCGTCCCGCTGCTCTCCCTCGCGACCGACGCAATGCAGTCCCTCTCATGCATGTCCCAAGTCAGCGCCGCTCAGTCGGCCAGCTTTGTGCTTGCTGGATCGCAGCCGACAATGCTCATTGCAGATCTCCACAAGCAGCGCGTCGTCAAGGAGCTCGACGCAGGTGTTATAGACCCGAGCAATGGCACTCCAGCGGGCATCACTGCCCTGCGCAAGGCCCGCTTCCTGTGCGCCGGGACAACCCAAGGAGTGCTGCAACTGCGAGATCCAAAGTCGCTCAAAGTGGTAGGTGCACAACGCGAAACGAGGGAACGAGCGAAACGAGCGAACGAGCGAAAGCGACGCTCGTCTGAGCGCCAATGCGAACAATTCTCAGTTACTCACTCACCACTCAAACACTCACTTTTTTTTCTTTGATGCATCGGGAATCACCCTCTGCTTTGTTCATGTGTCGTCACTGCTTTTGAGCGCAGGAGCATCAGTTCACGGCATTCACCGGGCCGGTTTCCGACTTTGATGTCTGCGGAAACCTGCTTGCTGCGTGCGGTTACTCGTTCCGAGGCGGAAACAACCTGTATGCCGATCCCTTCATCAAAGTGTATGATCTGCGCAACATGCGCTCGACAGCCCCCATCAGCTTCCCCACCGGAGCGCACCGCCTGCGCTTCTTGTCAAAGTTCTCGTCGCGCATCGTCGTTGTTTCGGCTTCGGGTACAGTGTCTGCGTACGATGCTTCTGGTACTGCTGCACCGCCGCTCTTCTACGGCAAGCTGGCCATGGACACGAACGAGTCCTACTGCACGGCACTGGACGTGTCGGCCTCGTGCCAGCTGCTCGCGTTCGGTGACTCTTCCGGAATGGTGAGCGAGTGGGTGCCGGCGCTCGTTGCCGACAATGTGTGGGACGAGCAGCAAGCATACCAAGGGCCGCAGCAGTACGACGAAAATGGCGAGCCCATTCCCATGGACTACTCCCTCTACACGCCCGAAGGGCAGCTGCTCGAATCACTTGACGGCGTCCAGGTGAATGAGTTTTCGCGTGAGACCGAGCATCCCGGGCAAGACGCTCTCTCGCTCTATGACGGCGCTGTGCCCCTGGCCGTCGAGGACACCTCGGTGCCGCTTGCCTCGATTGGCATGCCATTCCCGTCGAGCGACACCCTCAGCTCGGATTGGCCAGTGTCGAAAACAGTCATTGTGCGACGACCTCCTGTGCCGATCGACGACAGTATTCTTCGCGCCATGCGCGTGGTCGACTTTGTCGGCTACTCTCCAAACGAACCGACCGTCCGCCGACGTAACCAGACCGTCTATCCGCGCTACTGGATTGATCCCATCGGCCAGGGCATGCTTCGTGCCGCCGGTCGCAACTCGGCGGGTAGCGCCAATGCGGCCCAAGCCGGGAGGCTTGCTCGAATTGGTCCTGCAACAGCTCGTCGTGGGGCGCTTTCGTCACCCGCTCGCGATCGACGACTGTTGGGCGGGCAATCGTCCTCCTCCTCCTCCTCCTCCTCCTACTCCTCATCTGGCTTGGACGAGTCTGTCCTGTACCGCTCGATCGTACCACCAAAGTACAGAAAGGTGGAGGTCAAGTACACGCGCATGGGCATGGAGGACATTGATTTTGGCGACTACAATTCAACCGTGTTTAGCGGTCTCGAGGCACAGAGCCCGAACGCCTACTGCAACCCAGTCTTGCAAGTCTTGTACTTTCTGGGGCCTCTGCGCTCCCATCTGCAAAACCACCTGTGCTGGAAGGATGCGTGCATTGCGTGCGAACTGGCCTTCCTGTTCCACATGCTCGACATGTCCATTGGCGGCACCTGCCAAGCAAACAATTTGATTCGCGCACTGCGCAACGTGCCGCAAGCGTCGGCACTTGGTCTGCTGCTTGCTGATGAATTTGCCTCCGCCAAGGCCAACTTGGCACGTCTGATTCAGAGCTTTTTGCGGTTTGCGCTTCAGCAGGCGCACCAAGACTTGCTGCCAACCACGCCGTCGCTTGTCGCGTCCAACTCTCCCGCGCCGGCCGTCTCCATCATTCGCCAGGCCTTTGGATCGGTCGTGGACACCCACACTCGCTGTACCTGCGGAGCAGATCAGGTCAAGGCAACGGAAACGTTCATTTTCGACCTTATCTATCCGCCGTCTCCCACCTCGGTGTCGGCAACAGGAGTAGGCGGCTCCACCACTGGTGCGAACGCTTCAGCAGCTGCGGCCCCGGCCTTGACACCTTCTCGCGCAGCTCACGTGCGACCATTCGTCTCCATCATTGAGGATTCGTTGCGCCGCGAGCAGACCACCAAGGCTTGGTGCGACCGATGCAACAAATTCTCGCTGAGCGAGCAAACGCGGTCGCTTACGAATCTTCCGTTCGTCCTCGCCCTGAACATGGCTGCTGACAAGGAAGGTGGCGCCGACTACTGGTCGGCCCTCGAAAAGGGTCATGCAGCTCGGCACGCTGCCAACCTGCGCGCTGCTGCAGATCGTCGAGCCGAACGCGAAGCGCGCCGGCAGCTATTTGCAGACGAGTCTGGATCGGAGGCTGACAACAAGGCTGCTACGGCTACGACTGCTACTCTTGCTGGACACGATGACCATCACCACCACTCTTCTCATCCCGCCGTTTCAACCGATCCAATTCCCAGTGTGCCCAGTGCCTTGAAGCTCACCCTGCCCACGGCCGCGGAGGGTGGTGGCTCTGCTGCCAAGCGCGGTCGTGGTGTCTGCGTGAGTGAGATACCCGTCAGCCAAGCCATGCAGAGCAACACCGTCACACCTTTGAGCGCTGAGGACAAAGCTGCCGCGGCCAGTGCTGCTGCCAACGCATCGAGCGCCGACTACCTGCTCGTGGCAACGGTGGTATTGATCAAAGACGAGGACTCGCCATCTGGCCATCTGGTGTCTCACGTGTGTGTCGCCGAAGAGTACATGCGCCGTTTCCGACTCGATCCCGCCCAAGTCTGGACCATGAAGCCGTCCCGGTGGATGTTGTTCAATGACTTTTCGGTGCACGAGAGCTCCGAACTGGAGGCGACGACTTTCTACAGCGCGTGGAAGCAACCGTGCTCGCTCATCTATGTTCGCCGCGACCTGTTCCTGCTGGATGCCCCCATTCGATCGCCGCTGACTCTGGCTGTCTTCCATGAGAGTGGCGCAGGTGGTGTCGCCAGCACGCACGCAACTGCTCAAACGGTGCGCAAGCACGCTGGGCCATTGGGTCTGTCCGTGGCAGCGCAACAGCAGCAGCAACAGCAACAGCAGCAACAACAACAACAACAGCAGCAGCAGCAGCAGCAGCAGCAGCAGCAACAACAACAACAACAACAACAACAGTTGGCTGCCGCTCAGTCGCGACGCAACATGCACCCTCCCACATTCACCCCATTGGCGCCCAATGAAATCCCGGCCAGCGGTCAACTGGTGGCTATTGATGCCGAATTCGTTTCGCTCAACCCAGAAGAAGCCCAGCTGCGCAGCGACGGCTCGAAGTCAACCCTCAAGCTCGCACAGTTCCACCTGGCTCGCGTCTCGGTGGTGCGTGGTCAAGGACCGCTGGAAGGCATCCCGTTGATTGATGACTACATTTCGACGTCCGAGCAAGTCTCTGACTACCTGACCAAGTATTCAGGCATCAAGCCTGGCGATCTCGATGCTGCGATTTCGACCAAGCACGTTACCACGTTGAAGGCGGCGTACGTTAAACTGCGGTACCTGGTTGATGCTGGCGTCAAGTTTGTCGGCCATGGCCTGCAGAAGGACTTTCGTGTCATCAACCTCCTGGTTCCTCCAGACCAAATCATTGACACTGTTGAGCTGTACAGCCGCAAGCGGCAGCGCAAGGTGTCTTTGCGATTCCTCTGCTGGTACTTGCTCAAGATTGACATTCAGGCCGACATGCACGACTCGATTGAAGACGCCCGCTGCGCGCTCTTCCTCTACCGCAAGTACCAGGAGCTTGAAGCTGAAAACCGCGTCGAAAGCACCATTTCCGAAGTGTACGAGGCCGGTCACAAGTATGGCTGGAAGGCGCCACACTGGGATTAAGTTGATTTTGTGCTTTTGCTCTTTGTGTGTGTCTTTTTTCCCATTCAACTCGAATTACACACAACCCATTTTTTTATTGATCATCAGTCCTCGTGGATATCGTAATGTTGTTGCTGTTGCTGTTGTTGTTGTTCAGTCATCCTTTGTTTGTAGTGGATGGACTGATGATGACAATGCGACCGATTTGGCGCCAATTCCGCAGTCACTGTGATTTGATCCTGTTTGCAGCGTTTGTGATTGTGCTCAGTCAAGTCGCCCACGACTGGGACGCCGATCTGTCACGACGCCGGCTGCTCGTTCCCGCGCGATACTCGCCGTACGACCAGGAGTCGCTGCGCCATGCACGCGCGCGGCTGGGCCAGGACGAGTTTGGCGGCAAAATCAGAGCCGAGCACGTCCGCCAGCACGACGAGCACATCCCAGTCCGTGTTCCCGCCGCAATCGCACCATCTGGATCAAACAAGGGTGCACTCAAGAACAACGGGAAGCAGATGGAACTGCCCGAGATGCGGTCGGGCCAAGGTCAAGTCCATAATGGCAAGAATCTGAGCCAGAATGACAAGAATCCGAGTCAGAATGGCCAGATTGACCAGAACGAGGCTCAGATTGCTGCAAACGAGTGCTCGCTCAGACATTTGCTGGCTTGGGTCAGAGCCAACGGCGGCTCGCATGTGCCGTTGGAAATCAAGTACGCGGCTGACGGACACTTTGACATGCCGTGGATTGCGGGCGAGGACGCCGAGCCAGAGACAGAGTACATGGCTGCCAGGAAAGCTGCACTCGATCGTCTCCAGCTACGCAAAGAGCGAATCAAGCGATTTCGAGAGGCGCTGCTGAGCGGCAAGCTGGACAAAGCCCAGGATCAAGGCGGCCATGGCGAGCTCGCCGACCACCGCGACCCAGCAGAGCTAGACCCGCTGTACGACACGCCGGGGCTGCATCGCCGTCGCACGATTGTGACGCTTGAAGGTGTCAAACCGCACGACACGGTCTTGCACATTCCCAAGTCGCTGCTTTTGACCAGTGACGAGGCCTATGCCACGACGTTTCCCGACTTTTTCGACACGCTGGGCGACAACCTCGACATGGCCGCGGAATGTCGGAAGGCAGCAGCCGCTGGCCAGCGAGAAGGTACGCGATGTGACTACGAGAAGGAATCCAAGCTTCCCGCGGATCTGCCAATCGCCTTCCACTCGGCCCTGTCCATGGAGCATCTCGCTGTGGCGTTAAAGATTCTTGCAGAGGACGCGCAAGGCGAAGAGTCGATCTGGTTTCCGTACATTTGTCTTCTCCCGCGCGGAGATGACCATTCTTTGCCATTGTTCTGGTCTGACGCACGACTGTTGGCGGTCGGCGCGTCCTTTGAGCGCAACATGCTCGATCTCGTGCTCGCCGAGCGATCCCATTTGACGGACGTCTACCGCCACGTCAACCGAGAGCTTCGTGACTTGTATCCGGCGCGCATCGAGCAGATGGACTTGTCGCTCGACCGCTTTTTATGGGCCGTGACCATCGTCAAGTCTCGCGCGTTTACCAGCACGGCGCCCTCCGAGCGACAAGGACGGCGGGGTGAAAGTGTGTGACGGCTGACTTGTTTGTTTGTTTGGTTGTTTGTTTGGTTGTTTGTCTGTTTGTTTGTCTGTTTGTTTGTCTGTTTGTTTGTCTGTTTGTTTGTCTGTTTGTTTGTCTGTTTGTTTGTCTGTTTGTTTGTCTGTTTGTCTGTTTGTTTGCTTGTCTATTTTCGCTCACAGGACATGCTCAATCACGATCCTCGTCTCATGGAAAACACACTTCGTGACGACGGCCCCACGCTCGCTGTCGTTGCTCCGTCCACTGGCTACCTTCCGATGCGGGAAGTTGGCATGTCGTACGGTTGCTCCGTCCACTGGCTACCTTCCGATGCGGGAAGTTGGCATGTCGTACGGTCTCCAACAATGCAATTTCAACTTGTTGATGCAGAGGACCAGATTGAATCGTGCATGCAAAGCTACCATAAAAATCGTACATTTTACTTCCATCATAGAAACAATACATTAAACCTCACAGAACAAATGCCTCAATCAATCTTGACAGACGAGTAGATCCGGGTCACAAACCAGTAGGCAGCGTAGAAGCCAACCGTGCCAGTCAGGAACCAGAAGGTCACGACAATGATAAAGGCATAGCCAAAGAAGAGCATCACCGACACAGCGTCGGTAATGTCCAGCTGGGTGACATAATAGAAAATGGCATAGAGCAGCACATAGAAGGCCATGCCCGACGAAAGCAGGAATGACCTCCACCACCAGTGGTAATCTTCGTTACACAGGAAAAAGTAGATCATGACGATGGTAATCAGGGCCGACGTCACGACCAGAATCAAAAACACCACGAAAAGGATGCCAAACAGGTAGTACGACTTGTTTTCCCACATTGCCGAGAAGACAAAGAACAGTTCGATGAAAACTGCGCCAAACGGAAGAATGCCAGTCAATAACACACTGAAGTGGATTCAAAATGGCGGGGGAACAACAAACACAGAGTGGTGAGAGATTGAACTTGCGACAGGACGCCAACCCACATAAAATCCAGCAAACTCGAGCAACAAGATCCTACCTAACAGGCCAGCTCATGTACCAGGGTGCCGGCGGAACTTGACGAGGTATTTGATTTGTTCTGACAGGCGATTCATAGGGCTGCGAGTCGGGACGCAGGAATTTGAGAGTGAGCATGCTGGAATAAAAAAAAACACTCAAACAAACAAACAAACAAACAAACAAACAAACACTCCCTCAAACAACAAAAACCAAAGTACGCGCCCAGATACACACAAGGAGTGGAAACTCCAAACCACATTGCCAACAGACGGAAGAGCGTTCCGAGCGGAATGGCGCCAGAAGAATGCTTGGCGTAGACGAAAAAGTTGAGGAAGAAGTAGGTCGAAAAGATAATGCCGGGGAACAGCACCGAGGTAAGCAGCGCGGCGCTCTTCCAGTACTGGCCCTTCAAGGTTTTGTAGAGTCGAGCCGAGTAGTAGCCAGTCGGCAGGCCGAGCAGGACAAACAAGCCGAGTCCCGTGCTCACCATGCTGCCACGTGCAGCGGGAGAGAGGAAGCCCATCATGGCAAGCGTAATGACCACCAGCAGGGTTTCAAAGATCTGGATGCCACCACCAACGCACGCCACAAGAAGCGAAGTGCGGCGCGGCGGGCGGAAGATGTCACCGTGGACCAGCTTCCAGCCAGTTTCTTCCACAGCGTCCTGTTTGGAGCACCAGAGTGGAGCAGAACCAAAAGAGCACACACACACACACACACACACACACACACACACACACACACACACACACACACACACACACACACACACACACACACACACACACACACACACACACACAGTTGGCAACACGGACTGAAATCAAACAATTGACACAAATTGCAAATGAAATGTTACCTGATACTCTTCGTCGTTGTACCGCGCAATGTCGCGGTTGAGGGTGCGAACCATAATCAAGGCGACAATGCCTGAGAGGAAGACCACAATCGCAATCGAGTTGGCAATCGAGTACCAGTGAATCTGCGCGTCGCTCATTTGAAGGTACGTGTCCCAGCGCGACATCCACGGCGTGTCCGACTTGATAAAAGTAACAGAGTAAGTCCAGTAGACCTTGAGCTTCTCGCCTGCTTCGAGTGTCTTGAGGTAGAGCGGTCGGTCGCTAATCTTGACAACCTTGTTGGTGGTGGCGTCGACCTCGGTGCCGTCTGCAGAGATGGACTGCGGCGCAACCTCGAAACCAACAACGCGCATCAGGCCCAAGGTCTCGTCCTTGTTGACTTTGACAAAAATGTTAATGTGGTTGTACAGGGCGACAGCGCCGTTGGACTTTTCAAAATGGCCGATGGGAAAGCCCATGGCGTACTTGAGGGATTCGCCGGGCTTGCTGATGACGGTCGCTGCGGGCAGGTTGTCGAGCAGCCAGTGTGCGCGGTACTCTTCGCGAATGTGCACCCGAAACTTGTCTACTTGCTCGGCCGTGTACTCCATGGGCTTGCTGGCACAGTCCAAGAGCTGGAACTCGACATTCTCGTTCATTCGAACGTGGTAGAGTGACGCCATGATGCGATCGCCGCCGAGAATCTCGCCAATGTTCTCGGCGAGGCGCTTTTGCGACGGCGGTGTGCAGAACGGCAGCGTGTAGTACTCGTACGGCAGCTGGGTGTGCACCGACGTGAGCTTGACAACACTGAGGTCGATGGGGTCTTTGGCCTGGTACTCGCGGGGGTTGGTTCCAGGCAGGTAGAACGCGACGGCATGGCCTGGTGTCAGTGCTGCCACTGCTACCAGCACTGCGAGCAGCACGGTTGAAGAAGCGACCATCCGAGTCGGTGCTTGTTGCGCTTGTTTCCGCCGAGTTGCCAGCATTTTTTTGTCTCGGTTCCAAAACAACAACGACAACAACAAAGACGAAACCAAAAACGAAACTGGAACGGGTGTCTCTTGGGCGGTGTCTTGGAACTTGTCTTTGTAGTTTGGTTTGGTTTGGTTGGGTTTTTTGTTTTTCTTCTCTCTTCTGTGTCAAGCAATAGTGCAAAAGTCCAGAAAGTCAACGTTGGTGAGTGTGAATCGATGCAAGTGTGTGAAAGTGCATTGGCGGGTCGTTCAGGTGCAACTGAGCGGTGCTTCCGACGGTCAAAAACCACCCCAAAGCCAAAAGCTGCCGACTTTGGATTGTCAACAAGCACACATTTCGCGAGGTCGGCTGAGCGAGCCAACAGGCAGCAGCCAAAGCGAATGGTGCAGAAGGGAAGAGTTGCCGACGCGGCAAAACTCAGTCACTTGAGCGAGGCTTCCCGCGCTTGGACTCCTTCCGCGCACGCCGTTGGTGCCAGAGCAAGGGTGCGTGTGCTCATTGCGCTTCATTACGAGCGTGACGGCACTCTGACGCTCAACGAGAGGGGGAAGGCGGCGGGGAGGTTCTCTAACAACGTCGAGATCTCACTTCCAACCAGTCGTTGTGTTGCTCTCGCGCTCGGTTGGTTGCTGCAGTGCAATGTGGGAGCTCGTTTGCGTTCGTGCTCTTGCTGTGGATGTACAACGCAAGGAACCGCGGCGGAGGCGTCGTTTGCAAGCAAAGCGCAAAGCCCTTCGACGAACAAAACGCAATAGCAGCACTCGGAAAAAAAAAAAAAAAAAAAAAAAACCTTACTGAAAACGAAAAAAAAAAAAAAAAGAGTGGAAAGAAAGAAAAAACAGTTTGCGCTTCAACGCCGTCTTTTGAGGAGGGTGGATTGAGATTGGATGCGAGGTGCAGCGCGCCGCAATTGCGTTAAAAGTACGCTAAAATTAATTGTGTTGTTATAGGAGAACAGCCAGGGCCGGGAATAGCCGATGGAAAGCGAGGAAATCATACCCTGTCACTCGAGTGATAGAGATGGACAGAAAACATGCCTGGGAAGCTGACCTTCCATCACTTTTGTCATCATTGAATATCACTTGAATGGTCTAGTGCATAGCGACTCTTGCTGGATTGCAGAAAATCCTGATCTCCGTACCGACACATGCAAACGCGTTTTTTCAGTTGTTAGAAAGTAAAAATGCAATCAGCCCGAATTTGGGATGCACTCAATGCGCGAACGCTTTGAGTCAAACAAGTCGTTAATCGGCATTGTTTTCATTCAGGGACAAGAGCGGGAGGAGGGTTGGTCGCAATTCCGGCCTCAGGATGAGAAATACGGCAAAAACGAATCAAACAGTTCTGCTAGCTCGAGATAACCAGCCTGAATGCGTTCTGTTGATTCATTCATGATTAGAGGAGGCAGACTGAAGCAACCGAAAATCCGCTTAATTGTTCATTCATTCAGTCACATCTCAGAATCTTTGGTTTCGCTTGAGATTTTCAACCTTCGCCCTTTTCGATCGACAAATCGTGTTTGTCAGTTTGTTTCTTTGCGCATCCTACACTAAGCCATTGAGCACATTGTATCTCTCTCTCTCCCCTTAGCTATCTCGGCGTCCGCAATGATTTCAGTTGATCAGATTGCAACGCCTCAATTTGGCTTTAGTCTTTTTTTTTTTTTTTTTTTTTCAAATCCAAAATCACTTCAATCACCACAAATTGCAGCAAAGCGCCTCACTTTCGCAGCGACGCACACAAGCCACATTCTCACACTCACCAAACCACAAAAGAACAGCAGAAGCAACAACAACAACAACAACCCAGCCCCTTCTGAGACGAAATCATGAGCGACAAGTCAACAAGCAGCAGCAACAACGATCAGGATCCGTTCGGCCATCCCCGCGTCCCGTTCCGCGGCTACTACGAGCGCGAGAAGTGCGATGCGCGCCGCGGCTGGGTCGAAAAGTTCACCAACACCAAGCTGCAGCACACTGGCAAGTGGTGGGACTCTGGCGCTCCTGCTGGCGGCAGTGGCGCCATGGACGAGTCGACCAACACGCTCAAACTGAAGGTAACTCAAAAAAAAAAAAAAAAAAAAAAAAATCTGGCTGCTTTCCCATCATCGCAATTGACAGCTGATGACCTGTGTCTCGCCTGCTGAGACCCTGGGCATTCCCGCTTCCTTTTGATCTCGGACTTGATCGCAACGACAGCCCATTTCAGACTCGAGTGCGAGCGTTTGTCTGATACTATTGCGGGAGATGATCGACAATGTGGGGTTTGGCCAAATTGCTTTGGTTTTTGGTTTTTTTGCGGTTTGATCTGCTCTTTGCGAGCAGTTGCGTAGCTCAATGCAAGTGTGGCAGATCGCAACTTTAACGTGCGTACTACTTTACGAATCCAATTCTGACGACTTTTGCGTGCTCAACATGTTCAAAAGTGAAACGCGGTTTGGACGAAAACCACTTTTTGATTGCTGGAAAAGAACAAAAAAAAAAAAAAAAAAAAAGTCGAATCGTGCAGATTTTTTTGTTTTTCGCACGTGGATGTGAAAAACAACGTTTTACCGCTTTTATTTGTAACATCGCCTCACCCAAACAGCGAACAAAATGATTGTCAACTCATTGTTTTGATCTGATCTGATCTGATTTTGGGATTCGACAGGGCAACATTGAAGCGCCGATTGGATTGTGCAAAATTCCGGTTGGCGTGGCGGGACCGCTGCTCATCAAGGGAACGCATGTGCAAGGCTACGTGCTGTGCCCGTTTGCCACGACGGAAGGCGCGCTGGTTGCCTCGGCGACGCGCGGAGCTACGGCGTTGAATCGGGCGGGCGGAGCGACTGCGCACGCCTCGTTGCAGCGGATGATGCGAGTGCCCGTGTTTGTGTGCCAGACCATGGTGGACGCGCTTGCGCTCGAAAAGTTTATGCGCACCAACCGCACTGGCATTGAGGCTGCGATCGCAGAGGCGTCGCGGCATGCGCGTCTGATGGATTTCGAATTCATCCAGGTCGGCGCCTCGTTGCATGTGCGTTTCCTGTACGAAAGTGGCGACGCCGCTGGTCAGAACATGACCACTGCCACCACATGGCGCGCATGCCAGTGGATTCTCGATCAGGTCAAGACCCGGGAGCCCAGCATTCGCATTCGCGAGTTTTACATTGACGGCAACGGATCGGGCGACAAGAAGGTCACGCTGCTCAACTTTATCGCGACGCGCGGCATCCGCGCCCAGGCAGAGTGCTACATTAGCCCGCAGGTGCTCGAATCCGTGTTCAAGGTGGACGCAGACACGTACGTGCGCTTCATTTCGGTCATGCAAGGCGCATCCGTTCGCACGGGCATGGTGGGCTTTACCATCAATGCCGCCAACGTCATTGGCAGCGTGTTCACGGCCACGGGCCAAGACATTGCCTGCGTGCACGAGTCGTCGGTCGCACAGTTTACCGTCATGAAGGCGCCCGACGGCGGCATCTACACGAGCATGCTGCTGCCGTCGCTGATTATTGGCACGGTGGGCGGAGGCACGTCCCTGCCCACGCAGCGCGAGTGTCTGCAAATGCTCGGTTGCTTTGGCAAGGACCGCGTCTTCCGCTTTGCCGAGATTCTGGCCTGCTACTGCCTGGCCCTCGACTTGTCGACGTCTACGGCGATCTGCAGCGGCCAGTTTGCCTCGTCGCACGAAAAGCTGGGCCGCAACCGACCCGAGTTTGGCTTCAAGCGCGAGTACCTGACGGACGATTTCTTTGGCCAGGTCATCAAGCGCGAAGGAAAGCTGGCCAAGTGGTCGGAGCTGCCCGTGGACGCATCGAGCTCCATCCTGTCCGATCTGACCAAGACCGAGTTGAGCAAGCTCGTCGGCCACTTTGGCTTTGCGATCGAGTACACGCCCACGGCTGGCACTGCGCCAAAGCCCGCGACGTCGCGCATCGTCGTCAAGGCAAAGGCCACCGACGAGGAGACAATCAACATGATCAACAAGATTGCGCAAGCCTGCGGCGGTCGTCTGGCGGCCAAGTACGAGTACTTTAAGTTTGAGACGGGCTTCCGCAAGTGCCACATTCGCGAGCTCGCGCTCATGGCCATGTCGTTTGAGCATCCCGTCATTCAGCGGCTGGCCCCGAAGGTCTACCACGTCAACCGCGACGACCAGAAGGAAATTTTCGTCTATGCCATGGAGTACCTCGAGTCGGTGAGCCATCTGAACTCGGTGGACGCGATTGAGATCTGGACGCCGGACGACATTCGCGTGGCGCTGCGCGACATTGCCGAGCTGCACGCCTCGTTCCTGGACAAGGCGGACGAGCTGAAAAAGGCCGAGTGGATGGACTTCCCCACGCGCCAGCGCATGATCCAGATGAAGGAGCTCTGGATTGAGCTGCTTGCCCACAACCAGCGCGAGTTCCCGGACTTGTGGACCAAGGAGATTGTTCTGGTGGCGCAGCGCGTCATTGACAACATTTCGTTCATCTGGGCCGAGCTTGAGCAGGCCCCTCGCACCCTCTGCCACAACGATTTCAACCCGCGCAACGTCTGTCTCAAGCGGACACCCGCAGGCGGACTGCAGCTCTGCCTGTATGACTGGGAAATGTCCACGCTGCACGTGCCGCAGCACGACGTGGCAGAGTTCCTCGCCTTCACCCTGCCCACCACCACGACCGTGGACGAGCGGCTCGCGTACGTCCACTACTATCGCGGCCAGCTCGAGCACTTTTCCAAGCGCACGTTCGACCCAGTCAAGTTTGACAAGATTTTCGACTTTGCCTGCTTTGACTTTGCCATCAACCGTCTTGCGCTGTATTCGATGGTCCACACCTTCAAGGATTATCGCTTCCTGCCCCGCGTGCTCCAGTCGCACTTTGGCTATCTGCAATCCGTCGCGATGAGCAATCGCTTCCACAAGTACGTCGAGGAGGCTGCCAACACCCCAGCCGAGCCCATTGTTGGGTCCAAGCTCTGAAGCGAAGAGTTTGCGCGGCGTTTCAGCTTGCTGTTTTGATGTTTTTGGTTGGTTGTGGGTTGTGTTTTTGTTTACGAGTTGGGCTTTGCCTCATTGGGCTTTCCTCCCCCCCCCTCGTTCCTTCCTTTATTCTCAGTAAACGGCACATTTTGCATCTGTATTCTCGCATGCTTCAATGCTTCAGTCGTGGTTCCAGGTCAAGTTTTGAGGTGATCTAAAAATCGAACCAAGCTGGACTCTGCCGTTTTTTTCCCCCCAATCAATCGAAATTCAGAGTTGTTCACTCACGTTGACTGTCTCTCGCCTTGACAGTTTTTCATCAGCACTTCTGAGCTTTTTTCTGATTGGTTTTTTGTTTCAATCCACTTTTTTTTTTTTTTTTTTTTGGCAGAGAATTTTTCCATTGTTTTTTGTGTTGTTTGAGAAATTGAATGTCATCGCTGACGCTCAAGTTTCTCTCGCTCCGGTCAAAGGACGCGTTCAAACGCGAGCGCCTGCCGCAGGCATCGTCGTCGTCGAGCCTGTACGAGCACCACACGTCCGTGGATGCAGGGCCAGACGCACAGGCGCCGGGAACAGCAGGAACAGCGGCAGGAGGAACGCCGCCGCCACCGCCAGAGCGAAGCAGCTCGATGCCGACGGTGCACGGCTCGCTGCGAGGCGATCCCGGGCTAGCACACCATTCATTCTCACACCAACCGCCAGCAGCACCAACAAGCGGCGGCGGCAGCAGCAGCAGCAGCAGCAGCAGCAGCGGTGGCACGGGCTTTGGGGCGCTCGTCCGAACGCTCTCCAACTCGACCAAGTGCTCCAATGCCCAATGCGAGACCAGCTTTGGCTTCTTTGACCGCAAGAACACGTGTCGATTGTACGTGTTTCTCCTGCCGTTGCCCCAGTCGCGTGGCAGAGACAGACAGAAGGAGAGAAGGCAAAAGTGCATTTGGATTGAACAACGCACAAAAAAAAAAAAAAAAAAAAAAAAAAGCAATAGAAGGAAAGAGTTATTTTTTTTTTCAAATCCTGGAACCGCAGAGGTTTTGTGCAGTTGTTTGAACAAAAGCTGTTCAGCAGCAGCATCATCGTCACCAAAGCGAAACGAAACGAAAACTTGACAACAGAGTCATGCAATTTTGCGCAAGTGGTAGGAGGAAGGACAAGCAGGAGAGAGGCTCAGGTTTTTGGGAAATATGTGTCGGGGACGGACGAGGGTTTGTCAGACAGTCAGTTTTGGGCATGTTGTTCTGTATGGTGGCCACTGATGTGCTTCTTGACGTCGGGGACGCACTGACGAGGGAGAGGCGAGGCACAGACGAGGCGGCCTTTTGGCAGACCGCAATTTTCAACTCATATTTTGCCGACATTCTCCTTGCTTGTTAGGTGTCACCTTATATTCTGCAGCATTCATTGCTCCAAGATGGTCCGGATGAACGAGTTCGGTCAGCTCCACCCGGAGGGCGTCAAGCAAAAAGTGTGCGACGCGTGTGAGGTGCAGGTCACCCACAATCTGCTCAACAATGTCTCCTTCACCGAGGCCAAGTCGGATCTCGAGCGAAGACTTTCACACCGTGCCGAGCGCAAGGATCTAGTTGCACAGAATATCATTCACGAGTCCACTGGTACGTGGTGGTTGTTTTTGCATTTACTTTGTGTTTGAGCGAGTTGTTGACTTTTTTTTTTTTTTTTTTTTTGGGTGTGTGTGTGTGTGTGTGTGTGTGTGTTTGACTTTGACCCCCCTGCTTGCGCAGATGCCAAGGTCGATTCCAATCTGGTGGCAGTGTCCGAGCAGCTCATTCGGCGGCATCGAAAGGACTCGTTATCCAACAAGCTGAGTATGCGGCCGAACGTGGAGGAGCTGATTGGCAAGCACATTCTCACAGGCAAGTTTTCGCCTTTCGGATGTACTCGTTGTTGCCGTCATCACCATGTATTGCTGTTGCTGCCACACCCCCCCTCTTGAACTCTCGCTCACCCTTGGCGGCTTGAACATCGTAATTTGCAACAACAGCGGCTTCTCCCGAGCAAGTCGAGGAGCAGAAAGAGACCGTCGAGAAGAAGCTCATCACCCACATGATTACAAGGCCATCGGTTGATGATCTTGTCAACCGAAATATCATGAAGGGCGAAGGTGAGTGCACGTTGTGGAGCAATCTGTCTCTGGCTCGACTGATTCTCACTTTCATCCTCGGGGGTTTGACTCACGCTTCAGAACTTGGAATGGACGATGTCGTGGACGAGTCTGGCGATGTCGTGATTGAGTTTTCGGCCATCAAATTCGACAACACTGCCGAGTATCTCGAGGAGAAGGTGAATGACACTTTTTTTTTTGGAAACGAGCCTTTTCGGCTTTTCGGCTTTGGTTTTCGGTGTGACTTACCAATGTGCTATGGCGCAACGTCCTCTTGCGCAATTTCATGCAGCTTCAACGACGACCCTCGTTCCTCGAGCTGGAAGATCGCAACATTCTTATTCGTTTCAAAGACGTCGTTGCCGTGGCCCCTACCTACGACGCCGAGGATTACGATCGCAGCAATGACAAAACCTGGACACGATTAACCAACAAGTGAGTCTCAAGCCACGAGAAAGAGAGAGCCGCAAGCAGTTGTTGTTGTTGTTCTTGTTCCTGTTGTTGTTGTTGATGAACCTGCTCTCACCTCCGTTTTCCCTTCCTGCCAACAGAGACAAAGTGGCCATCAAAAAAGAGCTCAACGATTTCAAGCGCACCATGCCGGTTCATGAGGAAAGCGCTCAGTACACACGATTTCACAAGTGATTTTTCCGCAACGTTTTTTTCAATGCTTGTTTTTGTGTTTTTAGCCTTGACTTGCGCCTGTTTGACTTGTTTTCAAACAAGCTGCACACAATCCCACAAAATATACTTCAGAGGGTGGTCTCAACATCCGCGCTGGCTTGGGTTTTTGTGGTTGCTGAGTGTTTCATATTCTCGTTTGTTTGTTTCTGTCCTCGTTTGATTTGTTTTTTGTTCTTCTTCTTCTTCTTCTTCTTGGTCATTACCTTGAGCTTGAGCTTTGCCACACTAATACAATACACAGAGTTTCAGATTTTTTTATTTGAATTTTTATTTGAATTTTTTATTTGAACTGTTTTTTATTCTTGGTTTGGTTCAGTTCTCATTCATTTTTTTTTTGTATTTTTTTTCTCATTTATTTGCCATGCTGAATCACCTTGCGGCTGCTGCTGGCCGTGCGCTGGGCAACGGTGCCGTCGTTGCCTCGTTCATCCAGAGCGCGATCGACTGCGTCAACAACCGCCTGTACATCTCGCTGGACAAGCCGTCGTACGTTGGCGGCGAGGCCGTCACTGGCCAGGTCCATGTGTTGTGCACCGTGCCGTTTGTTTGCCCGGCTCTCATCCTCAAGGTTTGCCTGTTTTTCCACCCTTCGCCCACCCCCCAATGCCACCTCCGCTTTCCTCCCTTTCCCCTTTCGACTCGCTCTGTCTCGCCTTGTTCGCGTCGACCTTTCGCTGCTCGCTGTTTCGAGAGCGTGTGGCGAACGAGCGGAGAAAATAAAAACACGAGAAGAAAAATATGAAAAAAAAATACAAAAAATATGAAAAACAAAAACAAGTTTTTTTTATTTGAAAAACACAAAAACACACAATAAATAAAACCGCTGATCAAACAAGACAGCTGGCATTTTGGGAGGGGCGTGAAAGTGAATATCTTTGGAGGCGAAAAAGGGCGTCACTCGCTTGTCATCCGCGCTCAACGCTGCAACGGTGAATTGTGGTGACTGACACACGAAAGCGACCCGCATTGGCTGAAAGTCAAGTGGCCAACTCATTTTTGTTTGCACGCGCATGCTGCAAAAATCAACAAAACGAAAATACCAACAATACCAACTTGCATGCAACCGCAACACTCAGAAAACAAAACAAACCTGACCTGAAATAAATATCTGAACTATTGGTGCAGGTCAAGGGCTTTGAGCGCACAGCGTTCTCGCGCACGTACATGAAGCACGACAAGAACACCAACCGGCACTACAAGCACACCGACCACCACGCCGACTTTCGCCTGTTCTTCAGCCAGACCATCCGTCTGTACACTGCGGCGACTGGCAGCATGATCATGCCCGGCATGCAGGCGGTAACGTAGAGTTTCTTGTTTGGCTTTTGCAACCCCGAAACCAAGCTGAAATGAGAACGAAAAATCACTCAACATCAAAATCGCTCTTTTGTTGTGTGACAGTTCGCCTTCTCCTTCCAGCTGCCTGAAAACCTGGCAGGCACCTTCTACGAGTCGGGCACTTACGGTAGCGACTACTATACCGGCTCGGTAAAGTTTGGCTCAAGCCGCAACTGAACTTGATTTCCGGTCGTTCTCATTTTTTTTCATTGTCCAATTTCATGCAGGTCATGTACAAGCTCAAGGCCACCATTGACATGCAGGCTCGTCATGGTCTCCACAGCACGACCCTGCTCGTCATCAACGAGAAGATTAGCAGCGTCGTCACTCCAGCGTTTGGCGGTGCGTTGTTATCAAGCTTGCTGGTGGTTTTTTTTTTTTAAATTGTTTTTGTGCCCTCTTTTCCGGCGACACCTCACACACGCTTCATCTCGTTCGACTTGTGCAGAAAACTCCAAGAACTTCTTGACTGCTTCCGGACGCCTGCACAACCGCATTTGGCTCGGTAAGCACAGCTAAAATCCGTCATGGCAACATCCGACCACTGCCACTCACCTTTGTTCTCTGTGCTGGCAGACAAAAACGTCTACTTCCCTGGCGAGAATGTCATCTGCAAGCTGGAGGCAAACAACACGTCGACCAAGAGCACCAAGGGCATGATTGTCGAGGTGGTCCGTGTTCTGAGCCTCCGCGCTCAGAACCAGCATACGTCGCGTACGCTGACCGTCTATCGCATCAAGTACCCGGGCTTTGATCCGTGCTTCTTTGGCGAGCGCTACCTTCCGTTCCCGATCCCGTACGATCTCCTCCCGTCCACCAGCTCGGGCCTTGTGAAGAATGGTAAGTTTTCGCGTCAAATCCGATGTCTGACGCTCCGGCTCGATCCTCGACACTCATTGCCTTCTCCCTTGCTCTTCAACCCCCCCCCCATCTTCCCCGTCAGAGTACTTCATCAACGTCACGGCCGACATTGCCGGCGCGCTCAACCTCAAAATCCGCCTGCCCGTCACCATTGCCGCGCCGCAAACCCTGTACCTGTCCCACGCGCCGCAGGGCTCGCTGGTCACGCTTCCCCCGGACGTGTCCTTCCGCCCTCCGTGGCAAGCGGACGAGGAGGTCAACACGTGCAACGCGTGCTCGGCTGGGTTTACGCTGATGAAGCGCCGTCACCACTGCCGCAGCTGTCTGCTCGTGTTCTGCTCGGCGTGCTGCAAGACCAAGGTGCCCCTGACCAATCTCGGCTACTCTGGCCCCGAGCGTGTCTGCGGCAAGTGCACTCCGCTGTGCGCGTCCGGTGGCGAGCGCCTCAACACGCAGCTCTCCAACCTGGCTCCCGTTGGCGAGGCCGAGTTCCCCGACATTGGCGCCTGCCGTGTCGCCGTGCCCGTGTCCAAGAAGGGCAACGCCTATGCTCAGGCTGGCGTGCCCCCGCCGATGCCGAACATGAGCTCTGCTCCTCCTCCGCAGCAATCCTCTGCTCCCCCGCCTCAGCAACAGGGCTATCCCCCGCAGCAGCCGCCGCAAGGCTATCCCCCGCAGCAGCAGCAGGGCTATCCTCCGCAGCAGCAACAGGGCTATCCTCCGCAGCCGCAGCAGGGGTATCCTCCGCAACAGGGTTACCCGCCCCAGCAGCAACAAGGCTACCCGCCCCAGCAGCAACAAGGCTACCCTCCGCAGCAGCAGGGCTACCCTCCGCAGCAGCAGTCCAGCTACCCTCCGCAGCAGCCGCAGTCGCAGCCGCAGCAACCTGTGCCGCAGGCTCAACACCCTGCCGGTGACAACCCGCCGCCGCCTGCGTACGACTCGGTCATGTCACCGACTCCCGCGTCTGGCGAAGTGAGCAAGGATGCACACGTGCAAGCCAGCGCCCCGGAGGGTGATGATGCCACTGCGAACGCGTAAAATGTCTTTGTTGTTGTTGGCTGCCAGCTGCCAACTGGTTCAAGCTGTTGTTGTTGTTGTTGTTGTTGTTGCTGTTGTTGTTTTGATGAGCACTGTGTGTCGTGCTTTTGTTTCGAATCGCTCCGTGTCGTGCCTGTTATTTGACTCGCAGTGATAACTTTTTGTGTCGTCTGAATGAACCCTTTTCTTTCTTCCTTTTGTTCGAGGCATTTGTTGTTGCTACACTCTGCAAAATGCAAAGGTTGATCGCATCATCGTTCAAGTGTACTTTGGGGCAACAGCGCGGCACAACAAAAACAGCCATTCAATTTACAACATCCAACAACCCAAAAAACAACAACAACATCATCATCAACAAAAAACTCATCCAACCCATTCGCATCACGACATTTACGCACGCACGCACGCAATTTACGAGTGCATCCACTGCGAGTAGCGCCGCAGAAGATCAGCATCGGTAAACGCGGGAGCAAAGTTGATGCGCAGCACCTCGGTAAAGCCTTCAGCCGCCGTGGGGTCGGAGTACTTTGAGCGGTACATGTTGAAGCCAATGCGCGAGACATGCTCGTGGGTGGGATCGGTCGCTTCGCGGAAGGCGTTGTTGTGCAGGGCGTGCTCGTAGGTGGTGTTCATCACGAACGCGCGAGCGGGAATGCCCAGCGCCTTGGCCTCGGCGACGTAGCGCCCGCGGGACTCGGTGTCGGGCGAGGTGTTGTCGACCACGACGCTCTTACCCGCGCGCAGGGCGTCGCGCGTGGCGGCGACGCACTTTTGCCAGGTTCCGAGCGTGTCGCGGTTGATGTGGACGTAGCCTGCGGGAACGAGCTTCTGACGGACAAAGGTCGACTTGCCCGAGGCCGGGAAGCCCGTCATCACAATCAGCTCCTGCTTGGGCGCGGTCAGCGAGGCCGTGGTTGGCGTGAAGAGCGGCAGGTTTTTGAAGGCGTTGACAAACTCCTTCGGGTCGGAGCCGGCGAGCTTGAACGGGGCAGGCTGGTGCTTGAAGAAGAACTCTTCCGGAGTGTGGAAGCCGATGCCGAGGTTGAGGGCAAACTTGCGGTCCGAGTCGGAAAAGTCCTTCTTGCGCCCGGGAGCCCAGTTGGCCGCGCGGCCCGCGGCGTCGCCAATGTACAGCGCGACGCTTGCGTCAACCGGAACCTTGCCGTTGGCAGTGCCGAGCGTGAGCAGCTCCCAGGTGCCCGTCGACGGCTTGCGGTACTGGTCGGTGCCCATGGCGGCAAACACTTGCATCGGCACGCCCAGGTCGGCGAGAATGGCGGAAACCTTCCTCTTCCAGTCCTCCGGGTTGACCTGGCCGCCGGTCATGCCCTTCTGGTTGGAGAAGATGACGAGCTTGGTTCCGTTGGCATGCAGCTCACGCAGCTTGGTCGGAACGTCGGGATGCAGCCACTTCCAGTCGCCAGAGTTGACCGCGAACGACTTGCCCGACTTTGTGGTGATGAGCGTGTCGTCGAGGTCAAACCCGATAATCTTGCTCGAGTGGACCAAGTCGTCTGGGTCAAACCGGAGCAGCGATCCAGCCACCATCGTCCACTTGCCAGCAATCCCAGCGGAAGTAGAAGCAGAAGCTCGGGGCATCAGCGCGGACGCAACGCTGCGCTGGGTCTTGGCGGCCGCGGCTGCGACTGGCTCGTCGTCGTCGTCCGTCGATGCGTCCCACTTGGTGTCCATCGGCGTCGCGGCAGCGGCAGAGGGAGCAGAGGCAGCAGCGGAGGAGGACTTCTTCTTGCTAATTGAGACGGCAGCAGCAGGCTGGTCGTCGGCAGTCAGGTCAACGTCCAGTCGCGGCTGCTTGCTTCGGCGCCCAGCAGCAGTGGAAGCTGAAGCAGTGGAAGCAGCGGAGGTGGATGCGGGAGTGGCGTCCAGCGCGGCGGCAGTTGCGGATCGCTTTGAGCGGGTTGACATGGATTGAATGGATTGAGCAGTTGCAGCGATCGCAGTCGCAGTCGCACTCGCAGTCGCAGTGACAGTTGGATGAGAATGAGAAGAAGAAGAAGAAGAAGACTGAGCTTGAGGTTGAGGTTGAGCTTGAGTGCGTTGAGCTGCAACCAATGCAAGCGATGCAAAGCGACGTTGACTGAGATTGCTTGCAAACCAGTGCTGGTGATTGGATTTGAGCGAGGCGACTGCAGCGGACGATGACAATGCAGCAGCAGCAGCAGCAGTAGCAGCAGTAGTGACAGTGGTCGATGAAGCGGTCGAGCGAGCAACAGCAGCAGAAGCAGCAACTGAAGCAGCAACCGAAGCACTGACGAGCGAAACGAACGAACGCGTGATTTCTGATAAAAACAGAACTGGTTTTTTTTTTGAAAATGTTTGAACTTTTTAAACTGAGTAGATTTCTGAGCGGCTCAGTTTTTTTGTTTGTTCGCTTTGTAGGTCAGAATGAAGGCGAAATCAGGATCAGCGCCGTCACGATCTGCAACAAGCAGCACTGATGAGGACAAACCGACATCCAACACGGCGACGCATGCACATACACGGACAGCGCACGATGCGCACAACAGCAGGAAGACGACGGGCGTATGGGCGCGCATTGGCAGGGCAGACAAGGCAATGTCGGCCAGAATCCACACTGGCGACACGTTCATGCGGCCGCTGCTCGTCGCGCTCGAGTTCTCAGGTGCAAGAAACAGCACCCTTGTGCGATGATGCGATTGGAGTCGGAAGCACACGGAGAACTCGGTTGGAAAAGCGAGCTTCGACTCCGAACTACAATCGCATGCAGCAGCAGCACATCAATGCTAACCTCGAGCGTTTTGTTTTGACTTGATCATCACAGGTCACGGAATTCCATGGATTGCAGGCGCAGTCGTCGCCTTCTTGTTGACGGCGCATTCTGAGCTGCTTGCAAATCTGCTGGCGGGGTTGGCGCTCGATCTGGTCGTCGTTGGGTTGGTCAAGGCGATCGTGCGGCGTCCTCGTCCGTCCTACAATGTAGATGACATGTTTGCCACAGTTTCCGTCGATAGGTATGGCTGAATTGGGGGTGGGTCTTTGGCACAGTCAAAGTGTCCAAAATTTTGATTCAACTTGTTCTGATTCTGTTTTTCTTGCTTGGCGCTGCAGATTCTCATTCCCGTCGGGACACACGACGCGCGTCGCCATGCTTGCAGCATTCGTCTTCTTTTTGGCGAATGTGGGGTTGGAGTCGCAAACGGTAATGGAGGCGGCCAACACGGCGACGGCGCCAACCAGTTCGTCGTCAAACTTGCTGCCTGCGTTCGTGCTGAGCATCATCGAGATGGTGAACATTTCGTTGTTTGTCATTGTCTGGGCGGTAGTGGTTGCCATTTCCCGAGTCATGCTCGGCCGGCATCATGTCGGCGACGTGGCTGCCGGCATTGTGATTGGCGTTGCTCAGTTCCTCGTTTTGCGGCACTTTATTTGGATTCCTGCCCACCACGCCACCTACATGCAAACCACTGCTCTTGACACCATCAACACATGGAAGGCTTCCTACCTATAACGTCTGGTCCCTCATGTCCCCGACGAAATTTACTTTTGCACACAAGGCTGGATGTTGAGACAAAACCGCACAATAAACCCTCTACAAAGACGAATACTCATTGAATACAACAAGTGTTATTATTGATGCACAGCCAAACACAAACACCACAAAGAAATGGAGCCGCCGCCAAGGGGGAGAAAAAGAACAATCCAACCCCAAAATCAACAAGCTCTCCAAAGGGCACTTTCACTATGCCGCACGACGCCGTGAAACGAGCTCGTCAAGGACGGACTGTGCAAGACTGGCCGACTCTGATGCCGAAATGCCCGATTTCTCCATGTGTGCTTGAAGTTGCTTGGTGAGGGTGGTGCGCAGCTCGGTCAATCGCTCAGGGGCGCTCTTGCCAAGGGCGAGTTCGTCCACGCCCTTCATGTCGGCGAAAACGGGGTTGGCCTTGGGAGGAGCCTCGGGTTTCAACGAAGCAGCAGCAGCAACTGCGGGTTTGCTGATGGCAGCGCGCTCCGCAGTAAGGCTGTGGATGGGGTCGTGCGTGGCAAGCGCCTTGCGGAAGAGAGCCAAGTCGTACTCGGTTCGGATGTCGGCCTTCTTGAGCTCAAGCTCGGTCCAGCGCGCAAACTGGCGCTCGTGCAAGTTGGAGGCGATGACTGGCGGCCGCAAGATGCCCGTGATATTTGCGCCATGCGGATGCGCCGTGTCTACGTACAAGTGTAACCGGTTGAGATATCGCTTGCGCAGGTTGTTGCGCGGCAGCATGTTTTTGACAGCCCGGCGAATGATTTCTGTTGGTCGGCGAGCGTGGTAGTCGCGCGCAATTTCTTCCTTCATGCCGCCCGGGCGACCCGAGTGTCGTCGGTAGACCTTTTCCAGCCACTTTGTTCCCGACAGCGCGACATGCTTGGTGTTAATCACGACAATGTGGTCGCCACAGAGAGCTGTTGCGACGCAAAAAGGCAACAAAGGGAAGAGGGAGATTGAGATTGACACCAATTTCTCAAGTGCAAGAACAAGACGATGCCTGCATCCGAACAGATATCGCTGGTGCTACATACTCGAATGGTGATAGATGGGCTTGTGCTTGCCCTGCAGGACTTGCACGAGCAAGTTGGCGAGACGACCTGCTGGCTGACCTTGCGCGTCCACGACAAACCAGCGCTCAGTGTGTGTCAAGTGTGCCTGGGGGAGCAAGTCACACACAAAACAGTTAGTATCACAAGAGGGTCGCAAGAGTGAGTGAACGAAACAGCTGTCGAGAGGTCGGAGGGAAAGAAAGATGAGAGGTCAGGGCGAGATTGGTTAAAACGGAAACAAATCCATAGCATCCGCTAACAGATCGCCGCGCCGAACGAGTACCAAATGGTAGCGGAAAGGCGAGATCTTGGTAAAAATCCATGCATGTGCTCCCCACCCATTGCGTTTGATGGCGCTTACCCGTGAGCCTGCACCGCCGCTGA
The DNA here is from genome assembly GCF_000151315.2 of Capsaspora owczarzaki ATCC 30864. Lineage (NCBI taxonomy): Eukaryota > Filasterea > Ministeriida > Capsasporidae > Capsaspora > Capsaspora owczarzaki. The sequence continues at coordinate 120,624 of NW_011887302.1, read as the reverse complement.
CGAGAGCGTCGCGGGTGGCGTACGACGGCGTGTACTTCCAAGCGACTGGGTTTGCGGCTTGGTTGGTGGTGGACGCGGCGGCGATCGCAGCTGCAGGATGAGCAGCAGCAGCAGCGGAAGAGGCAGTCGATGCCAGTCCACGGCGCGGCACAGCCACTGTAGCAGCAGCAGCAGCAGCATAGGAAGCACAAGTCGCATAAGCGGCAGCGGTGCTGAGCGGGGATGGCCGGCCTGCCGCAGTCGCACAAGCCAAAGCCGCAGCGCGCTTCCACGCGACAGCAAAGCTCATTGTAAACGAAAAAAAGGAAAGAAAGACTGCAGTACACTAGCTGAAACAGACAGAGAGTGAGGAAATTAGGATGGATGACATTTTGGGTGGAGTGGAGCAGGGGTGGGGAGGTGGAGGAGAAGGGGGAAGACGATGGGTGAAACAATCAAGAAACTCATTTTTACAGCTCTTCGCAGTGCTTGTCGAATGTGAATGTCGCAACCGGATCTCTGCAAAGCGCAAGCCTGAAGTTCACTCGGGTGTGGAACGAAGCTGAACGAGCGAGCAAAGGTGGAAGAAGCCGATCTGCCGAGAACAGAAGAAGGTGTTGGCTCGTCATTTTGCAGCCCCCGCGTACCATGCGATCTTGATGTGTGGCCCAATTCGAACTGTCTCTCTGCAATGTTCTCTTCTTTTTGTACAAATCCAAACAATCTGAATCTGAATCTGAATCTGAATCTGAATCTGAATCAGTCGGGTATTTTTTTTTTGTTATTTTTTTTTTTTTTGATTTTGTGAGGGTTTTTTTTTTTTTTTTTTTTTTGTGATTCACGCCCCAACAGCCCTTTTTCGCTCTGCTTTGACGCCTTCCGCAGTTCCGCTTTTTCATCGCTGCATCTGTGGCTGCGTGTGACTGTGCTGTGGTTGCTCTGCCCATGTCTCGCTCGCTCCTCTGCGCTGTAGCCGCAACACAAACCAACGGCAGATTGAAATAAACCAAAAAAAAAAAAAAAAAAAGTCGAAGCAAGATTTTTGACTGGTTCTTTGTTTGATGAATTTTGTGTTTGACGAGCGTCGCGTCGTTGCTGCAAGTGGTTCAAAACTCTTGTCAACAAGGCTACAAAACACCTAAAACTGGGTTGACTTTTGTGGTGACGCTGCAAAGTCGCAGCATTCGTCACTTTTTTTTTTTTTTTTTTTTTTTTTTTTTTTTTTGCTTTTCAATGCAATCTTCTTTCTCGCTTGGCGTTTGTTTTGGGACGCTCATCTATTGCGCACTGTGTTTCGCTTTGTCGCATTTCGCCGTGTGTCTGCACAGTGCTTTCGAACATCCCGGGGTGTGGAGGGGGAGAGGGGTTTGAGGGGTGTTTGGGATTGGGACTTGTCGAACAACTCCAATCGAAAAACCAAAAAAAAAAAAAGAAAAAAAAAAGAAATAAAAAAAGAAATAAAAAAGGTCTTTGACATTGCATTGCAATTGAGTTTGCCTTAAAATGGCAGTGTTTGAAGGGTCGCTCGATTTTTTGTCGCGATTCAGTAAAGCTTCACTTTGAAAGTTTGAGATTGTGTTGCAACGATGGAACTACTTTGTTTGATCATCATCGGTGTTCTGATCTGATCATCGCCAAAAAAAAAAAAAAAAAATGAAACCACAGTGAAACAATCCGGTTGCGAATTTTGTCAGTTTTTTGTTTTGTCCCGTTGGTTGTTTTCTCACCGATTTTGATCTGCTTGAACAACGACCAGGTGACGTAAAACCCACAAATCCAAAAACTCAAGACAACAACAACAAAAAGAAAAAAAAAAGGGGGGAAAAAACCATGGCCTTTTTGCACCGAAGCAACGCTGTGAAGGCCGTTCGTGCGGCCGTCGACAAGAGCAAGAAGCGCCTGGAGGACTTTTCCACGCTGGTGCGCGACGCAGAGGGCGAGCGCCGGGTTGGCGAGATTGCTCGAGCGTGCCAGGAGAAGGGCATCAAGTTTGTCGACTCTGAGTGGCCGGCCAACACGAAGGCGCTGTTTGTCGACCCCGCGCATCCGTCGGCACAGATGGAGAGCGTCCAGAAGGAGCTTGGCGGCATCCAGTGGATGCGCCCAGACCAGATGGGTGATCCGCACGAGCCGCCGCAGGTGTTTGCGGAAGGCATCGACCCGGAGGACATCCACCAGGGCTCGATTGGCGACTGCTACTTTTTGGCCGCGCTGGCCATCTGCGCCACGCGCGAGGAGCTGATTCTCGACTTGATTGTGGAGGACTTTGCAGAGACTGGCATTTACGGCGTCAAGATGTGCGTGATGGGCGAGTGGCGCACCATCATTGTGGACGACTTGCTGCCCTGCCGCAAGGAGGGCGACCGCTGGATGCCCATCTTTGCTCGCTGGAAGGGCACCAAGGAAACCTGGGCCATGATTGCCGAAAAGGCCTGGGCCAAGCTGCACGGCTCGTACGAGGCCATTGGTGGCGGCCGCACCGAGGATGCCCTCTCCTACCTCTCTGGCGGCTACGCGACCTGCTCGTCGCTCGAGGACAAGGACAACGGCGGCAACCTCTACAGCCGTCTCTACAACAACCACCACCTCAACGGCAAGGACATGGGTGTCTTCATCTCGACCTCGGGCGTCGACGAGAACGTGTCCAAGAAGGGTGGCCTCGACGACCCCACGAAAATGTCTGGCCAAGACAAGTCGAGCGGCGGCCTGGTTTCCGGCCACGCGTACTCGCTGTTGGACGTTGCAGAGGTTGACGGCCACCAGCTCGTGCGCTTGCGCAATCCATGGGGCTCGTACGAATGGGACGGCGACTGGGGTGACAAGTCGCCCCTCTGGACTCCCTCCCGCAAGAAGCAGGTCGGCTTTGTCGACGCGGACGACGGCTCGTTCTGGATGTCGGTGGAGGACTACCGCAAGAACTTTGGCCTGGTCGGTATCTGCAAGACCCTGCCGAGCAAGTTCCACCAGGCGCGCCAGGCTGCGAGCTGGGTTGCCGGCGTGAACGCCGCTGGTCCCTCTGACGCGCTTGTCGGCTTCAATCCGACCTTCCGACTCAAGCCGACCAGCTCCAAGGTGTGGATTCAGCTCGAGCAGCCCGACGCCCGCGGCCACCCGCTCAAGAGCTTTACGCACACGCTCGCGTACGTTCTCAAGGAGTCTGACGTCAAGTCCAACTCGGACGGCTACCGCGTGGTGGTGCCCGCCCAGTCGGTCTGCCCCGCCATCACGCTCCTCGAGGAGCGTCAAAAGACTGCCGAGGTGGAGCTCAACCCCGCAGACGGCCCCTTCCTGGTTGTCATTACCACCTGGCGCGCCGGTCTGGAGGCGAGCTTCCAATTGTCGGTCGCCAGCGAGGGCGCCTTCACGCTGTCCCGCTTGCCCGACGTTCGTGCCACCCCGTCTCAGGTCAAGGCCATGTCCAAGGTGCCGCTGCCCAAGGAGTGCATCACTTGCACCAAGGCGGTCGATATGCACCACCATGTCGCCCTGAAGGGCGTGCGTTGGCACCAGACCGCCGCCTGCAACAAGTGCGCTGGTTGCGCAAAGAGCTTTACCTTCTCGGGTGCCAGTCCCGCAGGTGGCGCCAGTGGCCTCAAGTCGCACGACGTGGCTTACGACGGCAAGTGGGGCGCATACTGCTTTGACTGCTGGAACAGGAGCTTTGGCGAGCAGTGCATTCAGTGCAAGAAGCCGCTGCAGCACCATGCAAACGACAACGACCCCTGCGTCGCCGTCCCCGGCGAGGGCAAAATGCACCAAGAGTGCGTGACCTCGTGGCAGGCGTCCTCGGCGGAAAAGTGCGCCCAATGCGAGCAGCCTGTGATTCAGTCTGGCAAGTTCTCTGGCCAGTTTTACACGACCGACATGGGCTCGGCTGGCGGCAAGCTGCCGAACGGCGAAAAGCCGCGTCAGGTGCATCTCGAGTGCTGGGAAGCCTTCGAGGCCGCCCGTGCCGCAAAGTGCCTGCACTGCCACAGCCCGATTTGCGAGCTTCCTGGCAAGTTCTCGGGCAGCTACTACCCCGTTGACGGGCCCGTGAAGGGCTCGGTCCATGCCGAATGCTACCCTGCCTTCCAGATGTCCAGCGCGCCCAAATGCGTCCAATGCCAGCAACCCTGTGCCGAGATCCCCGGCAAGTTCTCTGGCCGCCTGTACCAAGTGGCTGGCGGTCGGCTGCACGAAGAGTGCCAGACGGACTACCAGCACTCGCAAGCGAAAAAGTGCACGCACTGCTCACAGCCCGTGCTTGCCATCGCGGGTCGGTTCTCGGGCAACTACTTCCAGACGAAGGAAGGCGACAATGTGCACGTCGAATGCAAGGAGGGCTACATGAGTGCACGCGCCAAAAAGTGCGCGCACTGCCACCAGCCAATTGTGAAGAACGACAAATTTGGTGGCTCGTACTACCCCTTGGAGAGCGGCTCGCACGTCCACGAGGAATGCTACGACATTTATCTCAAGAGCGGAGGCAAGAAATAAATGGGCCGAGTTTTTGTTGTTTTCTTTTCCACCGTTTTTGGTTGGAAGTGTCAACTTGTCGACTTTGGGTCTTGTGCTGTGTTCTTTTTTGTTCTTTGCGTGTGATTGTGCCCGTTTCGCCATTTTCTTTCGGTGTTGTGTTGTTGTCTTTCACAGTGTTTCCGTTACTTGTGTTGTTTCAATTACTACCTACCCCGTCCAAAATACATCATGCTTTGTCGTTCGCTTTATCGTTCACCCATGTCGTTCATGTTGTTGTGTGACCAAAGTGAGGATACTTGCACAGCATTCATTAATTTTTCATCAGAAATCGGCAAAAGCAACAACAAGCCCTAAACACAAATACACAGACATACACACAGACACTCACAGACATACACAGGCCCACACAAACGCTCACAGACATAACAAACACAGGCACACACAGACACACACATCTGCAAAAAGTCTCACATCAAAATGCACACCTATTGCAACATCCTTTTTGTTTTCACTTGAAATCCACACAGCAACGTTTTCACAGTTGAGTGAGAACCTTGCTTTCGCCACGACGAAGCGTCAGCTTTTTGGCGAGGCGCTCGAGCGTGGTCTCGTCAGGGACGACAGAATCGCGCTTGGACGGTTCCGCGGGACCAGCAGAGTACGCTGGGGTCCTCGGCTCGCAAATGAGCGATAGTTGGTACAACTTTGCCTCAGAGTAGACCTGCACAGTTCTAAGGCCATCGCGAATCTCCGGCACGGAGATAAACCCTGAAAAGTCGGACATTTGGCAACGGCGAATCTCGCGAATTTTGCTGGCAATGAGCTCAAACTTGTCATAATTGACCAGCCCTTCACCAAACAGCGACGGATTGCCATCGTTCATGAAGAAAAAGTCCTTCAGGTACAGAGCAATAAAGGGGATGAGACGCAGCTGGGCCGACTCGGAAAATCGTGCCTGCAGCATGGCGCGGTACTTTTTGTAGTTGCTTGCGGGATCGAGCAGCTGCTCGGCCTCCTCGCGCACCGTAATGTACTTTTTCGAGACTTCACTCCACGCCCGCTTCAGTCGCTGCACGGGAGACATGTTGAGACCCGACACCACGGCCATGAGGAAGCTATAGTTGCTCACCACCTGCGACTGCTTGCACAGCTCGAGCCAGCGCTCAATGACGCCGACACGCTCGGCAGGCGTGGGGGCGACGCACACTGTGGTCGACACCCAGTGGCTGAGCAGATTAAACCAATCAATGAACGCGTCGATGGCGGGCACAGACAGGCCATTGTACTGCGCCAAAAAGTCGCGGGGTCGGATGTCGCGGAACATTTGCATGTCCAGAACACACATTTGCTGAATAAACTTGACGGGGTCCTTGGACAGCGCAAGGAACTTTGTTGTTTCGCCCGACAAATCCAGCGCGTCGTTCTTGGTGGATACCTCACGAACCTGCTGCTTGCCCGGCTTGGGCGCAGAAGCCCCAGTAAAGCCCGGCAGAGGGTCTGAGCTGCGTCCAGCGGCTTCGTCTGCTTTTCGCTTCTCTCGGAAGGCCTGCAGCGTCGCTTTGATATTGTTGTGAATTTGTTGGGTGGCGCTGGCCAGCTTGTCCTCGTTCAGCAAGTCGTCCAGGAGGTAGAAGGCCTTCTTGAGCAGTGGCAGATCGATAAAGTCCTCACCAAAGAGCTCGACCCATTTCTTCAGCACGCGCACGACGCGCATCTTGACCGAGAACGCTTGGTGGGGCGTGTAGTTGCCCGTGGGAGACAGTGTGGTCATGCCGACGTTGGTGCCGACGAGCAAGGTGGAGCTGGGCAGCGCGCACTCGAGAACGCGGGCCACCAGTTCGTCCATGAGCTGGCCAGGCGAGAGAAACTGGCGGAAGGTGAGCAAAAAGTCTTCCACATAGTACGTGTCAATGACCGATCCACTCCCGCTGGTCTTGGCGTCTGCAACGTCGGCGAGCGGCACGAGTTCTTGCACGAGTTCTTTGACTGTCTTTCCTCGCTTGTCCGGGGGTGCCTGGGCCGTGACTTGCGGCGATCCCGGAGCGACCGGAGAAGGCGAGGCTGGGCCTGCAGCAGCAAACGACGCACCTGAAGCGCGGGAGACGGACTGATAGTTGATGGAAGCGCCGGTGGCACGCGAGTACGTGCCAAAGTTGATTGCGCTGCCGCTGTTCGAGCTCGCGAGGGGGCTGCTGCTACTACTCGCGTTGATGTTGGACAGACTGGTGGACGAGCCCGACGATCCGAGGCCGTTCAATCCGTTCCCAGTGCTGCCGAACGGCGATGAAGGCGCGTTCAGGCCGGGAGAGGCGGGGGCGTCGACGTAGAAGGTGGATGACCTGTTGACGCGGTTTGAGCGCTCTGTTTGCGGCGAGACAGAGCCCATTGTGTGGCGCTGCTGCAGACCAACCATGCTCCCGCTACTACTCCTGCTGACAGTGCCACCACTGCCAATATTGCTGCTGCTGCCGCTGCCGCTCAGACTGCCCGAGCCTGCTGCTGCTGCGCTTGATCCGCCGCGCGGTTCCTTGATGTTGTGGATGCCCAGCTTGATGGACATTGCAACGCGCAACAGTGCGCTCTTGACCTGGTCGAGCTGGACAATGTCGCGCGCTTCGCCCGCGCTGCTGCGCCACTCGAGTCCGACGCCGGCCGGTCCCGTCTGCGTCACTGCGCGCGCTGCAGCCACCAGCAATTTCGTCTAATTGCAAGATCCAATCCGATCGTCCACATTTCACATTGCAGCATTTTTCATATGAGTGCACACAATGTGGACATGCATGGTGTTGCCTTCTTGATTTGGATGTTGCCGCATTGGTTTCGCGCTCTCTCTCTCTCTCTCACATTCACTCTCTCTCTCTCACTCTTTTTCGCTCGAGATTCACCCCCCTTGTCCTGTCACTGGTGATGATCGCGTTCTAGTGTTGAAGCCTTCTCGTGTTGTTGAGCTGCGGTCGATTGATTGATTTTCCCATTCAATCAAAAAAAAAAAAAAAAAAAAGATGCCAAAGATGGCAGAAGAAGGGCGAGGCCTTGCTTTTGGTACCCTGGCGAGTGAGGCGTTTCGTATGAAACCAGCGAGCGGGTTGATTTTCAAATCCTACGGAAACAAAAAACGCGGGTTTTTTTTTTTTTTTTTTTTTTTTTTTTTTTTTTTTTTTTTTTTTTTTGGGTTTTGCTTTCGGTTCAAAGCAAAGCCTTACATTGTCGAGCAGCTCCTGCTGGAAGGCCGTGTCCTCGGTGACGCCAAAGAGCGCGACGAGCTCCTGCACGATGCGGGCAATGCTGGCGACGCGTCCAACGAACGTGGTGACGACAATCTCGTCGGAGAGCGCGGTCGAGGCCGTGCTGAACTGGGCGACGAGATTGTCGATGGCGGCAATTCTCTGAGGCTTTGAAGAGGTGGGAGGGGGTGGGGGGTTTGGTGGCTGGTTGATGGTTGTTGTTGCTGCTGGCTGTTGTCAGAGTCAGTCACAACTAGAACGAGAGAGAGACAGACAGAGACAGAGACTGAAGGGAAAAGCCAAACAAACAAACAAACAAAAAAAAAAAAAAATAAAAAATAATAAAAATAATAAAACACAAAACAATCAAAGAGTGACTGCTGTCTTTGCCTGTCTGAATCATTGTGAAAAACTATAAAACCGTCCCGAGCGGAGCTCACTTCGAAACAAAATCAACCATGAAGGAACGCGTCTCGACAAGAGCAGACAAAGAAAATGAATCACGATGAAAAAGTTTTGTTTTTTATGAAACTCTCAAAGCATAACAACAAAAACTCAGAAAACGAACAAACAAATCACAACAAACAACAAAAAATTGAAAACAACAACGCATCACCTGCATTTTAAACCTGCGACTGGGACTTGACGCGCGCTAGAGCCTCCTGAAATAGACTGCTTTGCCGGAAGCGCGGGTAAACGTCCGTTTTCAACAGGGCGAAGATCGACTTGAACACGGGGTCGAGGACTGCAGGGTCGGTGGGCTCCCGGTCGAGCTCGGCATTAACTTGGGCAGATAGGGTGATGGGGAGATTGAGCTCGCGCTTGCTGGTGGGAAGGAGATACTCGCGCCGGATTGCCTGAATGTCCTCTGCGGTAATCTTTTCTCCAGCTTGCTGCCGAGCTCTGAGATCCGTCATGGTTCGGTAGAAGAGCAAGTTCTCCGAGCACCAGCAGCGCACGGTATAGTCTGCAAAAGCCGCCATCAGGATGTCGTTTCCAAGAATGTCGGACAAGGTGCTGCCGAACGGACGCTCGGGTCGCGTGGTGGTGCCAAGCTGGTTTAGCGCGAGGTTGCTTGACATCATGTGAGCATCGAGCTCAAGGATGGAGCGCGGATTTGCGTCGGCGTGCTGTTGCTCCTCCTCGGGGTGGCTTTCAGAATCGGAATCAATGTCCTCGTCGACTTGAATTGTCTCCTGCTCGACCGGATCCGTCTCCGAAGAGGCGCCAGCCTGTCGCGCAGCAGCGGCAGAAGCAGCGGCTCGGCGTTGTCGCTTGCTTTCGCGGAAACGGGGCAAATCCGCCGACACCAACGACTCTTGGCTCGATGATCGCGCCATTTTCCGTTGCACAATCTCGTCGTAATAGGACACAACAATCGGGAAGCACACGTTGGCGATAAAGATGCAAAGGAAGACGATAATGAGCATGTTGCCATAATCGAACGACTTTGGATCCACCACACTGAGCGCAAAGTAGACGATAAACGTCGGGATGGAAATGTACGCCAGCAATCGCAGCTCGCTCTGTGTGTGTATGTGGGATGGAGCAAGGTGAGCAAAAATCGGAGAGCAAAGATCAATTCAGATGCAAAATGAGTCAAACCCAAGAGATGGAAACCAGAAGAACGAATGAAACACAACTCTGCGCCAAACGACTGACCTTGACATAATAGGCATCCTCGACGTCTCGCCAGAGTAACTTGACAAGGGCGATAACACAGAGCGCATAGCCAAACCCAATAATGTTCTGACCCAGCGAGTTTGGAACGGAATTGCAACGCGTGTCGGTCATGTTGACGTCAATGTATCCGGCGTTGGATTCGGTGATGATCACGTCCACAATGATGTGCAACAGGCAGACGCCCACCCAGAAGAGGATTTGCCAGCGAAGCTTCAGCACTGCGCGGTGATCATGAAACCAGTGCCGCAGGGTGGACTTTTCTTGGTGCCATCGCAGGCGGTACCAGAGCACAAACGAGCGGATAAAGTACGGCTGTGTGCAATGTCAAGTCAGCCCCCGGGACTGTTTCCTTTTGGAAGCAAAGCAACAGAGCAAAAAGAAGGAGCATACCAGAAACGAGAGCGGCGAGATAAATGCTGCCGAGATGAGGCGTGTTCGGCACGAAAAGAGGCTTCGGTCGTAGGATCGAACGAGCAGCAGAATCAGATCGATACTTAGTCCTCTGTATCACAATACAACAAGTCATCATCAAGTCAGAGCCAACGACAGGACGTGTGAAAGCAATGAAATTGGTTGGAATGAAGGCCAATTGTGAGAAATTTTCGCAGCGCGGCGCTCCTCTCCTTTTTGAGCTGGTCTCTCCACTCGCCAGGCGTTTCTTCTTGATCAACCAGTGTTATACAGCAGCACACGTCGAGTTTGACACTGACATGTCCGTCGAACCAAGCCTTGTTTTTCGCACCAAATGGTGTTTTTTTTTTTCTTTTCTTTTTTCAGACAATTTGCCGTAGTCAGGGTTGAGCAGCCACAACAGCCATGTGCTGCAACACACGTCCCGCTGCTCAAGAGCCCAGTCGACACACACATGACTTTGTGCCAGTAAAAGCACTCTGCAACAAGCACAATAAGGCAAACAAACCAACGGCTGTTTGTTCGGATCTGAATTTTAAGGTGCGCAAAAAAAAAAAAAAAAAAAAGAACAACAACAAAGCGAGAGAAATGGAAATGAACGCAGTGGTTGGTTGGTTGGGAAATGAAGAGCAAACACAATGCTGAATGAATAAGAAGGTAGAGAAATAACTGAAGGGAGCAAGACGAGGATCAGAGAGTGAGAGGGAGATGATCAGAGAGAGTGAGAGGGAGAGAGCGATTGGGGTCAGCGGTAGTGAGATGGAAAAGGCGAAAAAAAAAAAAAGCAAAAAAAAAAAAAAAAAAAAAGCGAAGACTCGATAGCGGGCAACCCCTGAGCGAGAGGAAGCGAGAGGGAGGGAGAGGGACACAAAGAGAGGGAGATGATGGAGAGAGACAACAGGACGAAGCGACAAGAGCCCGCCCGTCAACCCCTTCATCCGAGCGAAAACGCCACCCAAAGCGAGATGCGAAAACAAGAAGGGCGACCCATAGGCGCGCCGTTGCCTCGCACTCGCTGTTCCCCGCGCTGCCCCGCCTAGCGACGCATTGGCCACCCCACCATTCGACTCGCACACAAGCAGAGAGACACACAGCCACGATAACAGCAACACGCATCAAGAAAAACAAAAAGCACATCCAGAGCTCGCATCGTTGTTTACATGGCTGTGAAGATGGACCAGAAGACGCCTCGCGACCGCAAGGGCTCGCGTGTCGACCGGTACAGGAAGAGCGGGAAGAGCACCAGGAACAGCCCCGCATAGATGACTGCAAACAGCAGAAACTCGAGCTGGACGGTCGTCGGGGTCAAAACCATGGTGTTGTCGTGTGTGTGAAGTGAACAGAACAGTGAAGGAAAAAAAAAAAAAAACCACCGAAAACCTCGATGAAAAAGCGAACAAAAAAAAAAAAAAAAAAAAAAAAAAGTAGATCTAATGTGAGAAAAGTTCAGTTGCTATGCGAAGGCTGAGGTTTGGAGAAAAAGACAAAGAAAGAGTGAAAAAGAAAGTGTTCGGAGAAAAAATAGAAAAAGACAAACGGAAGAGTGCGGATTTTGCTGAAACGGCAGGAACATGATCACGACAAAAATCCGAAGCACTCTAAAGTTCTCCCCCCTCCTAGATCTACTACCACACCCAAAAGCTAACCAAGCATTGTAGTTTCAAGCTGATGCAGACCGGAAGGCGAATTATGAGCCCCGTCATTTAGATCTCCCACAGTTCGTTCGTTCGTTTGATTCGGTTTGTTTTGTTGACAACGCTGCAACCATTCAAACCGACACACAACAACAACGACAAACAACAACGACAAACAACAACAACGACAAACAAAAGCAATAGACGGCATCGCCAATTTAAACATACTCGGACTCGTCTATTTGCGAGGAAGTGGGCTGCTGCTGTTGAACCGTGTCGGAGGACTCTGGCTGTGGCCGCAACGAGGACGTCGACCGCGCTGGCGATTGCGAGGGCAACCGTGAGGACATTTGCATGGTCAAGCCAGGAGACGAGGCCCTGGAAGGGTCGTCGACATTGCCTGAATCTGCGTGACCAGCATCATCGTCGATGCTGCTGCTGCGACTGTCGTGGTCGGGCTGATCCCCTTCGATGGTCGAGGAGGTTGAAGGCCGCGCCGGAGGTGGCGCCTGTTCCTCTTCCGCATCATCGTGGCGACAGCACAGCACGTGCATAATCTTTTCGCCCACGGACTTTTCGCGTTGCATCTTTTTCAGAGGCTTCTCGACGCGCTCCATCTTCTTCATCGGACGCTCGCGCGCGCGCTGGGCTTGCCGCAACATGCGGCGTTGTTTACGCTGCTTGGCTTTGGCATGCTCGCGCTCGGGGTCTTCTGCAAAATCGTCCACGTCCAGGTCGCTTGTGCTCGAATTGGAGCTGCTCCAGTCGTCATCGTCGTCGGTCGAGTTGTCGGCAGCCTTGTCGTCCGCATCTGAATCGTCCGAGAAGTCCGATTCAGCACCGGCAGTCGCGGACGAGCTCGCTCGCTGGCGGAGTACGCCTTCCTCGAGCGCCACACCGGATGCGTCGTCCATGCTCACCTGACGAGGAGGCACTGCGCCACCTGCCAAGGACGATTTGCGACCCGTCGACGTCGAGGTGCTCAGGGCTTTGAGGCGCTCTGCCTCGGCGAGGGCCGATAGGGCATCGTCTGTGTTGGCCTTTGGCGAACGCGCAGCCGCCTCCATCTGGAGAGCAAGCAATCCGATTGTCGAATGGCCGCGCTTGACGGCAAAAACCGGGTCGGTTTGCACCCGCTGCTCGTAAGGTTTGCCCACATCTGTTCGGAGCTCTGGTTGCAGGTACGCATACGTCAAGTCCTGTGGCGAGAGGCGAATGCACATGTCATGCTTGCAGTTGGGAATGCTGTGCTCTGTGCAAGGGGCTTCGCGAAGGGACGGGCGACGAGCAGGCGGATCAAGAGGGGCAATACCGGCCGCCGACGAGACCGAGTCGTTCGAGGCGAGCGACGCTCTGGCAGAGGATGCTTCTGAGGTGGTGGGAGAGGTTTCGTCGGGGAGGGCGTCTGCCGAGGCCGGAACGGCTGCATCCGACGAACTTGTCGTTGCTGAAAACGTCACGCTGTGCGATGGCGAGCTGGGCTTGGTCCTAGATTTGAAAAGGCTCTTCAACATGCTGCCTTCGCGGGCGGGCTTGGGAGGCACCTGCTGCGAAAGGGCCTGTGACGAATTTTCGGTCGTCGCCGTTTGCTCCTCCGTCGCTTCCGAGTCCAGACCGGACAGCTGCTCGGAACTCGCATTCGTCGACACGATGGGGCTCATACGCTTCGTGCCCTGGCGCGACAACAGACCTCTGCCGGGGATGGTGTTGGAGATTTTGCTGCCGGCCTTTTTCATAAAGCCAAACGTCATGGCCGCCGTCTGAACAACCATGTCGGTGTCCTCCAGCGTGTCAATCGTCTCCTTTGCAGCAAGACGAAGAGGGATGTTTCGGGCCGGGTAGTGATACGTGTCGTTGACCCACACGTAAAAGATGAAGGAAAGAATGATCAAAGGGATCATGGCCACGGCGGGACCAGGAGACTCTTTGAGACTGAACAGACCCACCATGGTCAGCTGGTAGACGGTCAAGCACGTCGCCATGCGATTGAAAACCACGGGGAAGAAGCTGCCACCCGTTTCAAACCGCCTCGAGTTGACGTACATGACCGAGTACTTGCTGACAAACAGGCCCAGCCAGAAGACGCAGATTCCAAACAGCACTACCAGAGGCGAGATGGTGCAGAAAACCAGCACGACCAGCACGTACAAGAGCATTCCAGGGTACAGCTCGTCGTAGTCCATAGCGTCCTCAATTTCCGGGTCCATGCGGAACAACTTGCGCTTGAGCAACCAGAGGATGAGCGGGACTGGGCGGAAAAGGGCGGTGGCATAACCAATCACGCCGTCAGCAAGCAGGTAGTTGATAAAGAAGAGGGACTGACGAGGAACGCTCGAAGCGAGCAAGGAGGCAATGGACAGCGGGTCGTCAATAATGTCATTGAGCTGCGTGAGGACGGCACCGGACAGGGTGAAGACCAGGAACACGTTGATGACCTGGAAGAAATAGTACCGCGTGATGGTGAGGCGCACGACCTGGCTCATCGATGTGACACCGCCGACCATGACAATGACTGTTTGTTCCAAAAAGCAAAGGCAAGCGAAAGATTGGGTCAGCGAGTCGAAAACGAACGAACGAACGAATGGACGAACGCACCGACACAAACATTGAAACAACAAATCCAAAACCGAACAACAAATCACTGCTCACAAAGCAGCGAAAAAAATCGTGTCCACGAGACGGCGCCATGCACGTACTTCGAATGATTGTTGGCACGAGACTCATGAAGATACTCAAAATGATGGCAGGAAGGAAACCCTGGATGGCGCTAGAGATCCACGATGGCAAGGTTTTGATGCCGTCAAGAAAGGGGAAGGTCTCCGACAGACTGTCCAGTGTTGTCAAGGACGAGACGAACGTGATGGGAATGGTCCAGAAGAACGTCAGGCCAAACATCATAGCGTACGAAAGCAACAGACGTGGGAATCGTTCGTTGTCGCGCAGGCGCATGCCGCGCCAGTACACGTCGCGCGGTTCGGGCGCAGGCTCGGTGATGAAGGCGTTGGGGTCACGGATGATGAGTCCTTGCGCGGCAACAGCGGCATGGAACTTTGACCGGAATGTCACAAAACCATTGACGCCACGCTTGTGCGTTTTGCCTTGCAGTGATTGGACGCGCTCGCTCCACTTGCGACAACGCGCCTCTAGCCTGTCAATGACGTCGTACTTGGCGCCACAGCAGAGGCTCTTGTGCTTTGTCGGGCGCCTATGCTCGGGCACGTCGTTTTCCATTTTAGCCCGCGCTTTTTCGAGCTGCTCGACATAGTCCTTGTGCTTTTCCATTGCTTGGGTGAGCTTGATCAGTTGCCTTCCCATGTAAGCGCTATGTTTCGGGTGGGGATCACAAAAAAGTCCACGGCAAAACAAGCACAACAAAGTACACGAACACCGTGAGCGCGCGGTTACTACCCTCGCCACCTCTCGCAATTCAATACTGTGCGGCTGCAACCAAAGAAGGTGCTGCAACGCACTTCATCACTTCGCCGGGGAAGATGTCTTCAAAGAATTCCTTGAGCTTGACGTCGTTTCGAAAGTCCTTTGGAATTTCGCGCACCATGATGCTGTAGTGATGAACATGGTGCTGCAAAAGGTAGCGCTGCCGCACCGTGATAAACTGCAGAATTCGAAAACACCAAAAGTTCATCAACACGAGTGGGGATGAGCGTCGGCAACAATAACACAAGCCATCGTTCTTCTCTTGCATACCGCCTTGTACTCGCGCAGCATGAGCCACAGCGTCAGGAAGGTGAAGAGGTACGTTCCGACGAGATGTGCAGCAAGGTAGCCGCTTCGGTCTGGGATGTTGGACATGGTGAATCGCTCGAATGTTGTCAGCTCGTTGCTTCCCGTCTTGTTGATTGGGAGCAAGATGCCGATCGAGTACGGCGTCATGAAAATGAATAGCTTGAGGACCATGCGCATGAATCGCACATACATGAGTGCATCCAAGCCTGCAGATGCAAAGATCTGGTCGTCGGTGATCTGCACGACCTTCCAAAACCATCGAAAGTGCCCAGGCGGCAACTTTGGCGGCGCCTCCGGTCTAAGCAAAAAAAAAAAGGAGTTGCAGAGTGCAAAACGAGGTGTTAGTTAATTTGTTACCGTCTGATCATGGTTTGGTTGAGCCGTGTGCATGTCATCTGAGGGTCACCACGCCCAGGATCTCTGAGCGAGATCGATTGTTCCCACCTGCGATCCACCCCCTCCCAGCCCCCTCACAATGCCACCATCAAATCCATAACTCAATCAGCATCATTTGAGAGAGATGACGAGTGATTTTCCGGGGCTTGGATTCTCTCGCAGATGTGAGAGCTACTGCGTCATAGAGCGTTGAACAGATGGACCGCCCTCTCGCACCAAGCCCTCGCCCACCCAGCCCTCTCGGCAGGGTCGACATGCCAGAGCAGTGCTTCCCGATCTCAACCCGCAATCTCGCTTGCTCGTTTTCTGGTGCACTGTTGACGGACGCGCTCGATGGCCAAATAGTTTCAGCAGACCCCGGGAAGCACTTGCCGCCCCCTCCCTCCCCCATGAGAGCGGCTTGGGCTTTTTGGGGCTTGGTCATGGCGTGTTCTCCCTTGTCGATGGAAGTGGTGTCGAGGAGCGGTGCAATGCTGAGGACTGTGGGGGTGCGATGGCGCTTCTTCCTACCCCCGCAGCCGACACACGCACGCTTTACCACGTCGCTCTCCCTATTCACTCACTCTCCCGATTCACTCACTCATTCTCACTCATTCTCACTCATTCTCATCCCTTGTGAGCTCGAAATCAGAGACTGATTGAAGCACCAGAAGGCCTCGCGTCGCGCTTGGACTTGTTCACACGTCCTGTCCACCGCCCTTTTGGCAGTGTCCGCGCCATTGGGCACTGGTGAGTCAACCACTCTCCCTATCACTCTCACTCTCTCACTCTCAACAACCCAACCACACGCCCATTGCAACATCTTGCTTCAATGGAAATCCCAATGGAAATCAACCGAGCGAGCTGATTCACCCCAATAACCCAATCCATCATCAATCCTTCAATCCCAAGCCAACACTCACTTGTCGGTTCGCGAGCGTGGCGCGTAAAAGTTGCTCCAAACGTTGCGCAGGATTGCAAAGGCAGTGACAAAGCCAACGAGATACGCTGTCGTGAGGACCAGCGACACGCCGAGGTCGTCGCTGGAGGACGACGTCGTGGTCGAGTTGGACGACATCACACCTCCGAGTTCAAGAAGAAGACAAAAGACAGAGAGAGAGAGAGAGAGAATGGGACTGAGCTGCTCAGATTTCGGTTGATGCTGAGAATTTGTGGAACAAGCACTATTGAGCGAATTATTGAACAATGACACGAGAGACCCTTCAGGAAAACGCGAGGTAGACGAGATGCGCGCGCGCGCGCGAGTTTGTCGTTGGATTTGCATTCAAATCCACTCCATTACTTCCCGCAGGTTTCAAATCCAGACAGTAGATTGAAATTGATGAACAGAGCACATCAATGCAGCATCGAACACTGGGACTGGTGACCTGCACCATGCCGTCGGTCATCAAAATCCTCCATCCAAAGCGAAAGTGGCTGAAATCCCATTGCTGCACTAACAAGTCGCTCGATTGATGACCCAGTTGCACGTCCAAACTCGATTCTCGTTCACTTTTTTCACTTTATTCACTTGACTTCACTCGTCTATTGTGACAAAACCAAGTCAGGTCAGCAGCAGAACGGCTTTTTGTACTTCGTTATTAGTAGTTTTGAGTTTGTTTACAGTTTGAAAATAGCACAAAATCTCCCGCGCTTTGTGATGCAACATCGAAACAAGGAAAGCCTCAACAACGACGA